>NW_003314349.1:431297-470691 GCF_000143415.4 Selaginella moellendorffii
GCACCGCGGGAACAAGCACGTACATGGTGACGAAGATGAGCACGTTCGGCAGGAACTGGAGGATGAAAGTGGAGAACCAGTTGGAGGAGCGAGCCCAGGCGAGCCAAACTTGCAAGTGCTCCATGGTATCTCGCCCGATGAAGCGGCTAGCGTTGTGTATCGCGGTGATGGCCGCCAGTGGCGAGCTACAAAAGAAGAGCACCAGCAGCAACAGGAGATTCACAGCAACCGTTCGCAAGCGTCTCTGGAGTGAGCTCCTGCCGAGGTGGTGCCAATAGATATCGCGAGGCGAAGGAGCCCTGCCAACTTTCCAGCACCCCCTCGAGAGCTGCGCCTCCACCATCGAAAAACCTCCTACTAATCTATCGCTCCTGGTAGAATTCATCCTAGCGTCCTGTAGAGCCCTGCTCGCCGTGAATACGTCCTTGAATACCACGAAAGCAATCCCAGCACCTGTGGCAATCCCATCCCTGTAAGCACCGAGAGAGCTCTCGAGCTCCCCGCGTCGAGCAGCCAGCCTCCTCAGCCTATCCTCGGGAGTCAAGCGGCACAAAACTAATATACAGCTCCAGCACCTCGTCACCTCGTGCTTGATCCAAGACCACTTCTCCCGGAACCAAGACACCCTCCTGTGGCTGCTGCTGGACGATGACAAATCCACGAAAAGATCCCTATCGTCACCACTAAAAAAGTAGTCTTCCTCGTAGAACACCTGCTGTCGTGCTCGAGCCTGAGCGTCCGCTGCCACAATCCTCTCCCTCGTCTTGAGCAGCTCGGACTTGAGCCGATAGAACGCGTCCAGATCGTGAGGGACAACAATGGAGTAGACTTTCCCTGGATACCGGTGCTCAAAGTAGTCCTCCAGCGGCCGCTTGTCCATGGCGAGAACCCGAGGAACTCCTCTCACCATCAGCGTGAAAATCGCCACCGAGTCGGCCGAGTCTCCGTCGTGGAACTGTGTCGCCTGGAGATGCTTCTCCAGGCTACTCGTGCAAAGGTGGACGGCGGCGGTGAGAGCCACCATGAACACCGTGTGAGCCCACAGCCATGGCGATCCCTCCTTGACGTGAGCAACCGTCGCCTTTGCAAACTGGTCCTCGATTGGAACCGTGCCCCCATACAAATTCACGGGCAGGATGACCAGCACTGCCACCACCGAGACGATCGCGAGCGTGACGAAAGTGTAGCCCTCCACCGACAGATACTGTGCCGAATTGGCGCCGCACAGCCTCGCGATCTGCTGGCTGGTCGTGTGCCACACCGCCAGGAGCTTCGTCACCAGCGATGCCGCCCCGGGGAGCTTGTGATCGCTCCTCACCTTGACGACGAGGAAGAGGATCACGCAGCACACGGCGCCGATGATGGAGATGTTGCTCAGGTACTGGATATTTCCATACCATGCGTCCTGCTGCTTGGGGATGAGCCAATCGAAGGAATCGTCGCCGGGCGCCGGCGCTGCAGCTGGCGCCTCGAATCCAGCCATGGATCGATGCTACTGTCGCTGTCGCTGCTGTGAATCATACCTCGAATGGAACTCCAGCTCCAAGAACCCTAAAATCCCAAAGAACCAAGAGCCCTAAAGTTCTATATAACAAAATAAATATATGCCAAAGGAATCTTTCCTGGAGTTTGAATGCTTCTAAGCTCCAAAGTACCAGATATCGTTGGAATCGAGGAACTCGAAGCCTCCCATGATGGGCTCGGGGCTGCCCAGCGCGAGATCGTATTCTCCAGCTGGGAATCCATAGTCGGAGTGGACTTCCTCCTCTCCTGGAGCTCCAAATTCATGGTGCTGGCCATCGTTTCTCTCCTCCTCCATCGCGAGCTCGTTGAGATAGAACGGGTCCGCCAATCCTCCACTTTGCTGCCGCTCATGGTGGTGATCGTGACGATGGCGATCGCGCTCTTCTTCGGGCCTTGAGCCTTGATCTTCCTGCTCTCCAGGACGATCTAGTTGCTCCTGCGGCTGTTCTAGGTGGTGGTGGTGACGATCTGGTCGCTGTTCTTGCTCGTTTAGATCCAGGCTGCGGCCATGCTGCTGGAACACGCTAAAGTTCGATCCCATCGCAGCAGCTGGATAGCCCCAAGCTTCCACCACGAGAGGCGGCGTCGGCTGGAACAGTCCCTTGCCACCACCGCCCGGAGGAGCCGCCGCTACCGCCGCCACCATCGCCACCTGGTTGTAAGGAGCCACTCCGGATTGGATCAAACCATTTCCAGCCTCCGCCACTGGCCTGTAGCTGCACCTTCCTTCGTGGTTGTTCCTCGAGTTGTAGTCCTTGAATGCGTTCCCCGGATCGTGGTGGAAGCACTGCTCGTAGCGGCACCGAAAGCTTCTCTCCTCCGGCTCTATACGCGGCTCGGCGATCGGTCTCTTCTCCCGAGATCTTCGTCCGGTTTCCACTCGTTGCTGTGGTGGATCCTCTTCCTCCTCGTCCATGGCACTAACTTCCGAGCTTCCGGGACGAACTGGAGGTGGTGGCGGTGGCGGCGGCGGTGGCGGCGGTGGCGTCACAGTAGCACTAGCGACCTTCGCTTGCTTAGACTTGTTCTTGTTCTTGGGCTGCTTAGAACTCGGTGGAGGAGCTGGATCGTCATCGCTGGAAGTAGTCCCCGCCGGCTGTGATCGAGCTCTGTCATTGCTAGAGCTGCTGCCTGAGTTGCAAACGTTGCTGACCTTGGTGGTGGTGGTGGTGGTGGTGGCGGCGTTGGAAGTTGACGAGGACACCACCAGCGACTCCTCGTGAGCTAGCACCGCGATCCAAGTCGCGCTCTCCTTGGCAGTCATCTTGTCCTGGAGGCACTTGGAGCTCCTCACCAGCGTCCTGATCTTGGCGATGTCCGGCGACAGGTGCTTGATCACCGCCAGCAGCACTCCAACCTTCCAGGCCTTTTTGAGATCGTGAGGCTTCTTATACGGCGGCGGCACGTCCTTGGCTCCTCTCACCTGCGACCCAATCTCCGACCACCACTCCTCGTTCCCAGTCGGCCACCACGGCGGAGGAACCAGCTTCTCCAGCGGGTACTTCCTTTGCGGAGGATCGCAGTGCTGCATTAGAGCCGAGAGGAGCGATCCCAGCGTCGTGTCCTGGAGCTCCTGCAATGCCCTGGCCGTGCTCCAGTTCTTCCTCCTGGAAGAATCCCTGCCGCTGTCCTCGCCGGAGTTCTCAGCCTGGAACTTCCCAATCGCCACTGGCGCGTTCTTGTCGAATCTCACCTTGTCCTTCCACCACGCCCGGAGATTATCCGAGGAGCCACTCACGGGCTTGCCCTTCTCGGGGACGATCCCATAAACGAATCCCTGCGCGTGGCAAACCTCCACCATCTTGAGCATGTACTTGAGGATCCCATCCTGTGCTCGAGCCATCTTCTTGCGCCGCGCTTGCTCGGGCGATTGCTTCTGCTTGGCCCGATCCTTGCCGCCGCCGGCGCCCCTGGCCTTGAGCTGCTCCTTGGCGCGCTTGAGGCGGAGCTTGTCCATCCATATCCGCTTTTCCAGCTCGTCAATGTCCGTCTCGCCGCCATCGTCGTCCACGTCGTCGCCATCGCTCAGCTCCACCTCGTAATCCGCCACATCCTCCTCCATCCGCTGCGGCGGGCTATAGATCTCGTAGATTACCTGAGAGAATCCTTCGCTCCAGTGCCAACGCGTCCCGATTCATCCCCCCGGACTCCTCTGCATTTTTAGGGTTCTTCGAGTCTCCAGCCAAACTTTTGGCTTAACCTTTAACGCAATCCCAGCCGTCCATCTACACACCTGGCTGATGTTTGTAGCCAAGTAAAAGACTCTTGCTATTTAAATGACAGAGTAATTTGTTTTTTAAAAAGTAAATAGAAAATTATAAAATAAATATAAAAACTGTTATTAAATAATTTTCTTAGAAAAATTAAATAAATCCTAAGGCTTAGTAACATAATGGTACCAAAGTTTAATCTAAACATTCAAGGTTTTAAAGGATATATAAATTTACTTCAGGTATTTAGTGAAATGATTCCAAAATAATTAAAGAAAGTTTCCTAAATTGACAATTATAAACTAAACTAGTTATTAAAAGGCATTTTTTTATGGAACATGTTTACATATTTAATAAAAAATACCAAATATCTTAGTGATAGATTTAACTAGTTAAGAGAAGAAAAATTATTTAATAGTTTTGTGAGAGATCTTAATATAATAAATTTAAAAATATAAGACATTCAAGAAATGCTTGCATAAAGATATTTATAATAATATAAGAAAATTTAATTAATGATATTATAAAAATAATAATTTTAAAACAATTAGTTTGTCTATACATTTTTAACTGCAAAAGACTTAAGGCTTATCTTTACTTATCACTCTCATGAATTAATAAACCACTCTTCCATGGGATGATTTTCTTTTTTTAAAATAAAATTATAGTTTTTATAATCACTTAAAGGGCTATGGAGTAAGTTCATTTTTCCTAATTATAATATCATAATTATAGTAGCATAGCATATAAATTATCTATTTAGGATTGTATTTTTCATATGTGATAGTCATTGTTAAACTTGAAATTATAAGCATAGCTCTCCAGGAAGCTCTCCATCTTAAATCACTCCATTAATTCAAGTTTAAATTATAATCCTGGAGAGCTATGGAGTAAAGGGACAAAGAGGTACAAAATTGAGAGGAATAATAATACACCAATAATTAAAAAATGATAAAATATTTTTAATTATGTTAAATTAATAAGCATGGTGGGTATTTATTATGAATTTGGTAAATTTGATATTATAATTTCAAGTTTAACAATGACTATCACATATGAAAAATACAATCCTAAATAGATTATGCTACTATAATTAGGATATTATCCAAAAATGTTTAGGTATTTGTAGCAAATTTTTAAAAATGCCAAAATAATATAAAACTGGCTTTATTCCATAACCTTGATTACTTAAATAAAAATCAATTAACATAATTGATTTGGAATAATCGTTCAACAATTCAAAAGTGTTTTGTATGATCTTTTATAATTACAGGAGTTTTGAAACTCTTACCGAATAGAAGTCTCGTGGCCTTGGATGTGGCAAGTAAGAAACTTTGCTGTTGGGATTCAAGGCAGTCCACCTACAAAGCCCGTGTAAAGTAAGACTCACAAATAATACATCTTCACCTGTAGCCAGTAACGAAGTAATGGACGACAATGAAGATTTGAAGCTTGGCAAGCTCGTTACCAGGACAAGTTCGATTTCCCATCCCAAAGGGCATGAACGTGAATGGAGATGCTCCATATTTCTAGTGAAAAACCCCAGCCAGAGTTACACAGAAAGGCTTTGAGAATTTAGTACCTCCCAGCGCTCTGGATCGAACTTTTCTGGGTCGGGGTGGACGTGTGGATCCATGTGTACTTGTCTTAGCCACGCTTCCGCATGCCACCCTTTGGGAATGGTAAAGCCTATACATGGAATGCAATGAGAGAAAATCACTTAAAAGATGAAAAGCACACTCACCATTAAACTCGACATCTACCAAGGCTCTTCTGAAGACCATTGGAGATATATTTGCAAGTCGCAGTGTTTCGTCGACAACCTGGGAAAAGAAGAGACAAAATCAGGAATGAAAACAAGGAAAAATGGCCAGCACTGACACTAGAAAGGTAGCGCATTCTTTTGATGTCTGAAAGGTTGAGCATTTCCCCTTCTGAAATGCATTTAGCGATGCCATCTTGCTCGGTCTGAATAAGAAAGATTGTATGTTTGTATGAAACTGCAAACCTTTACCTTCACTTTCTCGAGCACATCAGGATTTCGCTTCAGGAAAATCATCAGCCACATGATGACATGAGCCGTCGAGTCGTGACCAGCGTTCATGTACATGTTGAGCACGTCTATGATTTGAGCGTCTTCCAGAGCCTCTCCTTTGTCATCTAGCTGATCCATGAGCAACGAAAGAATGTTTGTTTCCTGTGGCTTTCCAGAAGCTCTTCGCTGGTTGATCACGTCCTGGATAAGCTTGATGAGCTTTCGCCTCGCCTGAGAATGGGAAAACGTCACAAAGCTGTGTAGGACAACGCATGTGGCTTTTACCTTCAAGGCTTTGTTGTAGGCAGTCCCAGGGAAGTTGATGGGAAGAGCACGAATGCCTTGGTTGACAATGTAGTACAAGGAGAAAGTCTCATCCACGTCGAGACTGGAGTCTTTCCCATATAAAATGTGGAGGACAGTTAGAAACGTGAACTGTCGTATCAGAAAAACCCAGTGTCAACAAGAAAAAACTAAGACAAAGAGGAAGTAAACATCGCTTACCCTTCTCATCTCGGTAAGAAGAACGATCTTATCCTGCGCAGACCACCTCGCAAGGCACGCTTTTATGTTGTTGACGATGAGAGGCACATACTGCTCTAGAGCTTTGGGACTGTTCACAGCGGGCTCGGTAAGCTTCCGGAGCTTGAAGTGGCTCTCACCAGTTAATCCCGCAAACGAATTTCGTCCCATGAGCTCAACAGCGCTCTCCGGCCATCCTGTCTCAAAGCTGTCTTTGGAGAGCACGAATTTGCATGCCTCTGGTGTGGCAGCAAGGACGGTGGGCTGCCAGAACAGAAACGCCTTGTAAAAACCCACTCGATTGTACCTGGAAACCAAGAAGAAGCGACGGTTAGACAAGCGAGAGAAAACTGCGACAGTACCCAACTTGGCAACGTAGTGAGCCATGAAAGTGTCCGGTCTTCCAGACTTGAAGGCTCTGAGGAAAGCAGCCATGTTGCCAAAGACGGGCCATCCAAGCGAACCTGGTGGAAGTGGAGGCTGTCCCGGCTTGAGCACCGGCTCATAGTACCATTTGTTGAAAAAACTCGAGAATGTCAACAAGGCAGTGACTGCCACCACCGCAACGCCAAGAATCATGGCAACCTCCATCGTTTTTTTGCTTGACGGGCACCGCAAAAACCTCTGATCTCCCTTCCTGCATAACATTTTGCTTGCAAGCCATTAGCGCCCATAAGACAAAAGGAATCAGACTTACCTTCAAAGCTTCCATTAGCTCCAAATAAAAACGCTTGTCTTTTCTTAACAGGATGCCTTCACCATTTAAAAGAGCCGCGGCAAACTGTAGTCTGTGTCCATTATCTCAACAGTAACGATTCCAGCTGCAGAGATTCCAAGAGCGCTGCTTTTTCCGTAGAGGTTGGCAGATAGATATCAAAAAAGAATTGAAAGGACAGAGATTACCTGGTCGGAGTTTCATCTTCGTAAAGCAAGACCATACCCATTGCATAGCCTGTTAACAATCACCAAAAGCTGCACAGGGACAATTCGGATCCGCCAAATAACAAATCTTTAGCATTGCATTCCTGTAATACCATCACCTGAGAAAGTGACTTTTAATTCTACCTTCTCACTGCAAAACTACAAGCGTGAGTGATTCAATAAAAGAAACAAAAATCCACAGTAACTGAGTTCCTGTAAAGAATAACAGGCTTAGCTTTTTAAGAACGGAGTAAGAAAATTTCGAAAGAAGCACACCTGAGTTTGGCTGAAGAAGAACGAGGCTAGATACAAAAAAATGGACAAAAAAGCACAAAGGTAATAGTACAATCGCGAGCTGATGTTTTGCTCAGCTTCAACCCACCAAAGTGAACTACCTATGAGGACAGGCTCGCCGTCAACTCAATCTCCTCTTCCGGCCTTTCTTCACGCGCGTCGTGTGGCAGCACGGCAATTCTGTCGGTGTTTTCAATGGCCCACTCGGCGAACTTTGGCGAAGAAAGTAGTTCTTTCATGGAGTTGTGCGTGTATTCCCTCGCCAGGGCCTCTCTCTCTGCCCGGGACATCTTGTTGCGCTCAGGTGTGTGGTGGAAAGTTGAGTAGAAGGTTCGCTCGGGTGTCACCTTGAAAGTTGCTGGAGGCGACACGAAGACGCGCTTTCCTGCATAAACACGCAGTTTAGAGCTAAACCAGACGATATAATTTACCTGAAATGGTGACCGGAGTGTGATAGGAGCTTGACGGAACTCCAAAGGGGGATGTGGCGACCTGCTTCTTCTTCCACATCTTCACATACTTTTTGCGATACCTCCACGCGCCGAAGGCAGAAGAAGAGGAATCTTCCCTGGAGAATGGCCACGAGAAATCGACCAGACTTCCCAGGCCTTTAAAATGCTTGGGTACCAGAGAAATCAATATCCCGACGACCAATGACAGAACGCTGAACACCGGATCAGTCGAAGTCTGAAAAACGGGGTGTAAGCTTCGCAGGAAGAATAAAGCTTGTTTACTCACTTGTAAGAGCATTGTAGCGCCGAAAAGCCGGATAGCCCATTTGACGAACGTTGCTGTCCCAGAGTCCACATCTCCCTCATTCGTGAGAATAAACTTACGAACTCCCCAATATCCCATGTATGCACCGACTGTGAGAACTCCCATCAAACAAAATATGGCGATCTGCAAGGGAACGGTTAAAGAAGGCATTGGAAAAAAAAAAACTATATATATCTTACCGGCTTAACCATGTCTTCCCCCAATCCCATATCCATCAACATTGGGGTCAAAAGAATCGAGATCTGTCGGAGTAAAAGAGCTCCAAAACCCACCTGAAAATCGTGCTACACGTCAGAACGAAAAGCTGGCCGAGAAGGAAAAAAAGAAACAAAAAAAAAAAATGCTTACAAGAGAGCCATATAGAAGTATGTAGATACTGCTTTTCCTGCCAAATGGCAGAAGTTTCATCGCCTGCAGTTAGCTGTTAACGAAGGACAGTCAGCTCTACAATGTGTACCTGAAACAAAATGATGAGCACCACTAAAACGATGCCCAGAGTCATGCCACTGCTGTAGTAAAAGGGAACCCATTCGCTCACGATGGGCGCCGAAATGAGTAAAGCGATGCCAAGTACGAAGAGAAACACTCGGTAGGAGCAAAACTCTGTAACACGCAATGATCAGCAACTTGTCCAAGAAGAAAAGAAAGAAAAACGCGTACCTTCTTTGACGAGCACAGTGACAGGAGTGTCTTTAATCGAGGCTTTCCGATCTGACCGGATATCAACGTACATGGTTTCGAACGGTGACATGCTCGCAAACCACTTATTCTTTTCCAGAGCCTTCCACTTTTCTTTCGAGCACTGGCACAAGTCCAGGGTCGCGTTGCTGCGAAGAAACGCAAACCAAACCAACCAAACCAACAAAAACAAGAGTGTTAGAACCGCCAAAGAGTTCTTCCCCAAAGAGCTTCATGCATACCCATGAAGGCAAGCCTCGATCTTCGATAGAGTGAAAGGAGCCGAAACATTCACGCGCCGGACGTGAGCGAGCTTGCGGAAGCTCTCCAATCGCGACAACGCCGGGACGACGTAGCGCTTGCAGCTAAGGACGCTGCCAGTGTTCATCCCCGGCGAAGAGCTCATGAAAGAATCGTCCAAAAGCGGCGCCTGGAGAGCGTCCGGGTCGCCGCCATCGCCTGTCAATAAAGAACAATTTCTAAGCTACCGCCATAGCTGCGCAGCCACAGTACCTTCGATCGCGCCTCCAAAAGCCGCGCAACAAGCGACGAGGACGAGAATCCCAAGCACGCGCCATCGCCAAGCCATTAGAAAAAACCCTAGTGTATCGTCTGCCCTAAAGCTCTCCACTCTTATTTCTAGGTTTTTGCGCCCACATCCTCCAGCGAGAGAAAAAATCATGGCCTCTATCTCCTCCTACTAGATGGATCTCCAGCTCCCGGATGGAATTCCTCACAGGTAAAGCTCCTCTCAGCTGGATTCTCAGTGCCAAATCCAAGATGTAGGATCCCCAAAGAGGAATCGGATGAAACCCCAGATGATGTCTCATCCTCTTGCATTTCCAGTGGCAACGGAAGCATCTGCCACTCTTTCCAGGTCTGGGATTCCTCTCTCTCGCGATCTCTCTTGACACATTTTTATTTTTCTTTCGCCCTTAGCGAATGAGTGTGCCCAAAACACCATGGGTTTCGTTTGTAAGAGTTCTTAAAGTGCTTAAGGAGAAGCTATCGTTCCAGGATTTCATTTATCTGGTGGAGCAGTACACAGTCTTTAAGGCAAGCCTCTTTTTTTTTTTCTAGTTATTTTTCATTTTTTCTTTTTTGGTTCTTGATCTAACACGAAGCAATCTTTTTTTGCAGCAAGGGAAGATTTCTCGTAACACACTCGTGCGTGTTTTCAAAGACATTGTAGGCGAGCAAACGCTGAAAGAGATGGTCATTAGCATGCAACCGGAGGTAATTTTCATCTATCTTTGCAAGAACAACGCAAAAAAAATTCACATTTTTTGGTTATAGGTGTTGCAGGCCCAAAAGAGCCTCTTACGATCCGTCAAGTCGTTTGCAAAGCACACCCGCGGTATGTGTAAGCCTTTCTCTCGATCCAGCTTACTTGACTGCTTGATGCAAGTATCGACAGTAAGTTCTTGTGTCTCAATATGGTTCTTGAGACTGACTAACATCCAGATATGGCGTTGAATCCAAAAGGACTTGATCCAAAAGCCACTCTCGACACCATTGAACTGGATGTCGAGGTGGAGAGGGATTCTCATCCGAGGCTTTTGCTTACATTACCAAGTTTCTTTTGGCGATGAAGGCAAGCTCGCATTGTCTAGCCATTTGAAGGAGGTGTGAAGTCAAAAGGTTTTGTGAAAGAGGAGGGGTTTCCAGTTTCCTGTGGAGTGATGATGAGACAGCCTTTCTCGTGATGGAGGTTGGTATTTATATGCAAGAAATGGCCTCCGTGAGTGAGATCATGGACCAAAAAGAAGTTCTCTCTTCTTTTTTTTTTTTCGTTTCACTTTGCTGCCTGCGAAGCAATCTTCACTGATGGTTTGATTTTGTTTCTTTGTTTCCTATTTTCAGGTGACAAATGCAGTCTGGAACCTGAACTTGAGACAAGCAGTGACACCACAAAGCAGAGCAATTTGTCGATAATGCTGAAAACCAAGAAGGCCTGAGTTCCCAAGTGTTATTCTGTACACAAGTAGAGTTACGACAGGAGCTGGAAATGAAGCTCAATATGTTGTTAAGCTTTCCTTCTAACTTGGAATGCATTTTAGTTTCTTCCATGATCAAAGTTCATGATGCCGAGTTTTCAGATGTGCTGATCAGGTGGAAACATCATCAAGAAAATTCCGCTTTAGAGATCGTTTCAGTCCGGAATCCCATCAACCTGGCATATTTCTGGATCTGGTGACAGAGACAAGAGACCTGTCCTTGCCTCCTCCTCATTCTCCTGCTTGGATTCTCCAAGTTCATCTTTGATGATGCGGTTCTCGGACTAAGTTTCATGCTAGCTTCGATCCTCGACTGGACAAGAAGAAAAATCAAGCGGCTTTGTAAAAGTTCCTCTTTGCTACCTTGTGACACCGAGTCCTCTCTCCTAAACCAACAAGAACAGGGAAGCAAGGGAATTTCACGAAGAAATGCCTCTCATCTCTGTTGGATGGACAGACACGTAATTGCCGATGCAAAGGGCTCTTCTCCAGTGCTTTGCTTGCATTACTGCAAAAAGATCCATTCAGCCGAAATCCTTTCTCAACGCTCTCCATCTATCCAAGAGTGAACATCTCATATGCTCCAGCACTTGGCATGCATTCCACTGTCGCCGTTGAATTCCTGCCTCATCGAGAGCAATTGTCTTTTATTGAAAATTGAGAATTCGCATCAATCAATTCTGAGAGGGTGTTCAACCAGACAAAAAGGTCACAGTCGGAGTAAGATAATTAGGAATAAGTTTAGCTGAAGCCTCATAAAAATGTTGAGTGAAATGAGTACCATCAAACCATTATTCACTTGGATTCTCACATACAGTACCACTAGTTTGTCCACAACCACATAATATAGAATTATTACAATGAAAATCACCACCAGGAACACCACAACAAGATTCTTTATAAGTTTTGAATCCATAGCTATCCATATTTTGAATTATTTTCATTGCTTGCAGAAAACCTCAATATCATCATTTTGATTATTAATATAATTTACCATACTTAATAGTTTCTTATTAAATAAGTTAATAACATTAGTAGTTTCAATAACACATCCAAACTTGTCATAATGCATATCAGTAGCATTTGAAAATAGTTGTAAATAACTTAAAGCACAATCAAAACGAGGAAGATTCATTATTAGAAAATATTTTGCATCAGAATTATATATATATATCCAAAATATTAGATTTAATACCCTTAATCACAGATGGAATTGTAATATTTAATACATATGCAAAATCTGGCATACCATAACCAAGATCATTACCACCAATCTCAATATAATAAAGTGCTTTTTCATATAATATTTTCTTATCATCTTGATGATCTTTAACTTGTTATTTATGCCATATAAATTCTGAAATTTAAACAGATAATATATGAGGAGTACCAAAAGTATTATCATAAACATTAGCTAGATGACCAGTTGCTCCAGCATAACCGAAATTCAAACTTGTAAAATAAGTACCATTATAAGTTAGACTTGGAAGCTCAATATCACCAAGTTTAAGATTGCGAGCTAAAATCACTATATCTTCTCCAAGTGTTACTCCATACGGTAAATTTCCAGAAAGACTATATTGATGTCCTGCTAATGTTTCAAGATTTGGATGTATTTGCTTTTCAAAATTACGAGCATCACCACAGATCACTAGCAAACCAAAAAGAATTAAAAAGAGAAGACTAAAAGCCATAGACACAAACCAAAGATTACAAAATGATGTGATAATAAAATTAAGTTTAGTGTTCTTTTTATGTTTCAGTTATTTCTAGTAAAATTTAATTAAAAAAGCCTTAAAGCTATTCTTTGTTCGTCCAAAAAATCTAATCCTGATTATTAAAGGTATGAATTCTGAGACAAGCATATCGAGAGAGCTGCTGCAAGTGAAAATGCATCATATCTCCTAGAACGTCGTTGAATTTGAAGGACTAGTCAAACAATGTTACATTTAGTCGCTGGAAACATCAAGAACGGATACCAAGCTAAAATTTCTACATTTTTCTCATATTTGTAGAAAAAACTTTATTTCCAAGGGAAGAACACAACTAACATTTACCTTTCTTACATGGAGGTGGTGGAGGTGGTGGTGATCGTGTTGGCGGCGGGGGTGGCGGTGATCGTGTCGGCGGCGGGGGTGGCGGTGATCGTGTTGGCGGCAGGGGTGGTGGTGATCGTCTCGGGGGCGGGGGTGGCGGTGACCGTGTCGGCGGCGGGGGTGGCGGTGATCGTCTAGGCGGTGGTGGTGGCGGTGATCGTCTAGGCGGCAAGTTGCAATCCACCAGAGGGAGAATTCCAAACGAGAGGACTGTTGATGGGCCACAAACAGTAGTGTTCTTGGTGAGAATTGTGGAACCGTTTATGGACATGGAACAGGCAGCTCCAAAGAATGTGATTCCAGGCTCCTCTGTGAAAATAAAGCTGCCCAAAACAAAAATTTTCTTATCATCCATCTCACAAGACAAGAGATTTGTTCTCACTTATATCCAAAGACAGGAAGAACAGGAAAGCATTGTGCTGGAGTTGAGAAATTTGTCAGCACTGTGGTGCATGTTGGGTCTCCATAGATTTCATACGTGCTAGCAGCAGCCAAACCAGTAGATATTGCAAGAAACAAGGTGATAAAAGTGCTCCATGTTGCCATCTCTTCTTTTCTACTCAATGCTAAGAATGAGGTCTTTTTAAGAGGTTTTTATAGCTGGAAACTTTGAGACTGGTCTAGCTACAAGCTTAAATTTTCCTTCTTGATTTGATGCTATGATGCACCTAGAACAAGCAACTAGTTGATTTGATTAAAAACAATTATTGGTGATCACTTCCTTTCCACAAACAATCGTCAAGATTGTTGGTTAACCTTGCAAGATTGGATCTTATCATTTTGTGCATATATAAGTTTCCCAGAGCACAAACAACAGTGATCTTCATCTCATTGTCTTTAAAGATGTCAAAGAGGTCTTCCCTGTTTCCAACGCTGCTCATGCTTGTAATCTTCTCATTTGGCTACATTGCAATGGTCAAGAGCGAGAGCTATTTCAAGATCTATCTAGCACCTGGAGCTTGTAACTTGGATCTAAACACCGCCACCAATTTCTCCCAGCCTGCACAGTGCTTCCCAGCATCACCAGTGTTTGGCTACAAGTTTATATTTGACAAGGAGCCAGGGATCCTCTACTCCACACTGGCTTGCTCTTTTGGCAATGGAAGTAGCGTGCTCACACAAACCACAACGGAATGTAATCCCATAGCAAACACCACCCTTGCATTTGGAATTATCCCACTCTCTAGCTGCAGAGCTGTGTAAGTGTTCTCATCATAAAGTATCAACGAATAAAAGCTTTAGAAAACCACTCCAAGAGATTTACAAGAGAAACCAGTGTGTGCTCTACCAAGAAATCAAAGCTTGTGAAGATTGTTTCGGAAAGAAATCTACAAAGAGTAAAGAGTTTTGTGCCAAGAGTAACTTCTTCTTTTTCTTCTTGGATTCGTTGATATGAAAGGTGCAATGCTTGGTGCGTGAAAGCTTGTGCTTTAATTCAAACAAAAGGCAGCCAGAGCGATCGGGTACGTTCCAATCGAGATTCCTTTTGGCCGATCCTCTCTCCAGGTGGATGATATTTTGTACCATCTTTAATGGCGATGATCTTGTGAGAGCCAAGGACAAAGCGACTGGCGCTCTTCATGTCTTCCTCATGCCCCCACCACACCCCTGCCAGCCACCAAGCATTCCAAGTGTGTGCTGATGGCCCTCCAAGATTCCGGGCTCTAGAAGTACTTCCATTCACTTGCTCACTCCCAAAATTCTCGACTTGGGCGATCTCTCGGCGATCCGGCAAGAGCCCACTACGAATCCCCGCCCCCCTCGACGTGGGCTCACTCGATTCCATCCCAGTTTAGCTTCATGGATGCAATTCTGGAGCTAAAGCGTGCAACGAGTGGCAAGAGAAGCGTGCTCGATTGCGGCGCTTGGGCGCCCTCTCCCGGCGATTCTCGCCGATCCCGACGTGGGTCGGATCGATCCCATCGATTCCTCTTGGATCGACTCGGTCAAATGCCAAGAATATAGGAGGAGCTCGATTGGACCTCCAATTCCGGATCTAGGGCGGGCGCGATGGGCGACCAGATCCGCGATGACGACGGCAAGCCGCTGGGATGGAGCATTCCCGCGCACCCGGACGAGGGAGACGGCGCGATCAACTCCCGGGCAGTGCGATTCAAGGACGCGGGCACCAGCGATGGCGAATTCGAGGTAAAGCACGAGAATGTGGAGCAGCACCACCAAGAACAGCAACGCCCACCCGCCGGCGGTGGCGATCACTTCCCCTCCTTCCCTTCCAGCGATCTGGGCAAGATGGAGGACGTCTCCCTTGGCGCCAGCTCCCCGAAGGTCTGCCTCCTCTACGGCACGGTGGAGCTGGAGATCATCGAGGCCAAGTCGCTGCCCAACATGGATTGGTTCTCGGAGAGGGCCAGCCAGTGCTTCTCCATCCTGGGCGGCCTCCAGACAATGTGTGCCAAGCCCAAGGACAAGCTCGCCCACCATCGCCACAAGATCACGAGCGATCCATACGTGGTTTTCAGCCTGGGCGACGCCATCCTCGCCAAGACCAAGGTGATCAGCAACAGCCAAATTCCACACTGGGGCGAGCGCTTCCAGCTCCACGTCGCTCACTCGGTCCCCGAGGTGTTGCTCACGGTCAAAGACAACGATGTGTTTGGCGCGCAAGTGATCGGCGGCGTCAAGATCCCGGCTCACCGCATCGCCAGCGGCCCCGCGATCGTGGAGACGTGGTTTGACGTCGTTGGATCGGGTAAGGAAGGCGCGCAGCTCAAGATCTCGATCAAGTATACTCCAGTGGAGCAAGACAAGAACTACCAGCACGGAGTTGGAGCCGAGGGCGCGGTTCCTCGGACTTACTTCCCGCTTCGCAAGGGCTGCTCGGTCAAGCTCTACCAGGACGCGCACTGCCCGGACGGTGGTCTTCCGGAGATCACGCTCGAGGGTGGCGGAGCTTACGAGCATGGCAAGTGCTGGGAGGATATCTGCCAGGCCATTCTCGAGGCTCACCACCTTGTGTATATCGCGGGCTGGTCGGTCTTCCACAAGGTGAAGATCGTCCGGGAGCCTGAGAATCACAAGAAGTTTAGCAATGACATCGCGAATCTCACACTCGGGGAGCTGCTCAAGAGGAAGGCCGCCGAGGGAGTTCGCGTGTTGCTGCTGGTGTGGGACGATAAGACCTCGCATCACACTCCGTTGTTCACGACGGTAAGAAAGAAAAATCTCTTCTTTTCTTCTTCTTCTTCTTTGTTCTTGCGAGATTGCTGGAAGTTAACATCGCTGTGAGTTGCAGAAAGGAGTGATGGCTACCTATGACGAGGAGACGAAGAAGTTCTTCCGGCACTCGGCGGTGCGATGCGTGCTCTCCCCTCGCTATGGCGATTCCAAAATGAGTTGGCTCAAGCAATGGGTGAGACTTCGCGGCTTTTCTCTTTTTCTTTCCTTTTGACTCTTCGTCTCGATCTTTTCCCAGGTTGTGGGAACGTTCTACACGCACCACCAAAAGCTCGTTATTGTCGACAGCCAAGGACGAGGAAACAATCGTAAGCTTACGTCTTTCATAGGTGGGCTGGACCTGGCGCAAGGACGATACGACACGCCTGAGCATCCGTTGTTCAA
Source organism: Selaginella moellendorffii (assembly GCF_000143415.4). NCBI lineage: Eukaryota > Viridiplantae > Streptophyta > Lycopodiopsida > Selaginellales > Selaginellaceae > Selaginella > Selaginella moellendorffii. Next base: position 447,931 of record NW_003314349.1, read on the forward strand.
AACGCTTGGCAGCATCCACAGGGACGACTACCACAACCCGACTTTCACTGTAAGCAAAAGAACACATCCTTCTTGACAGTAGTGTTAGCAGAAAAGCATACTTTTTTTGCTTCTTTGTTACTCGATGCTTACGTTGGTTGAGCTGGAAAACCAGGGAACGATCGATCATGGTGGTCCAAGGCAGCCGTGGCACGACCTCCACTGCCGGATAGACGGCCCGGCAGCGTACGACGTGCTGACAAACTTTGCTCAGCGCTGGAGAAAGGCCGCGACATGGCACGAGGATGCTATGATCGAGATCGACAGGATTTCCTGGATTCTCAGCCCAAACGATGGCGACCAGGCCTTGATGGTCACGGAGCTGGACGATCCTGAAACATGGAACGTCCAAGTAAGTGAAAAAGAAAAGGCTTTAGAGAAAGAACGAACTTACACTTCGTGTGATGCAGGTGTTTCGCTCCATCGACTCTGGATCCGTGAAAGGATTTCCAAAAGAACCAGCAGACTGCCAGAAGCAAAACTTGGTGACGCTCAAAAACGTTGCCATCGACACGAGCATCCACACGGCGTACGTGGAGCGCATTCGCTCGGCCCAGCACTTTATCTACATCGAGAACCAGTACTTCCTGGGCTCGTCGTATGCCTGGCCAGACTATAAGAAGGGTGACGCGACTCATATGATCCCCATGGAGCTCGCTCTCAAGGTGGCCTCCAAGATCAGAAGCGGCGACCCGTTCGCCGTCTACGTTGTCATTCCAATGTGGCCGGAGGGCGTCCCTGACAGTGCCACCGTCCAGGAAATCCTCTACTTCCAGGTAAAACAATCCCATTCTCGAGTGTTCTTCACGTTGTCACTGACTTGGATGCTGGATCAGAGCCAAACGATGAAGATGATGTATAAGATCATCGCACAGGCCTTGAACGAAGTTGGCAGTGGCAACCATCCCACGGACTATCTCAACTTCTACTGCCTTGCAAACCGGGAGGAGCGAAGCGAACCAGGAACCATGGCACCAGCCGAGAAATCCACACAGGTAACACTTCTTTCTTCCCCGAAAAACTCTTGAGAACTTTGCGCCTCCTCGTCCAGTGGTACGCTCAAAAGTACAAGCGCTTCATGATCTACATCCACTCCAAAGGAATGATCGTCGACGACGAGTACGTGATCATCGGCTCGGCCAACATCAACCAGCGTTCCATGGACGGTTCCAGGGACACCGAGCTTGCCATGGGAGCTTATCAGCCCCACTATACTTGGGCTCACAAGAAACACTCCCATCCTTTCGGCCAGGTAGCTTTGAAGTTCTTTCTCATTGCTTGCTTGTCACTGCAACGCTCCCTGTTCCTCCTGTTCTTCTTGTATTCTCTGTCCAGGTTTATGGATACCGAGCTTCTCTCTGGGCCGAGCACCTTGGAGACTTCGATCCAGCTTTGTTCAACGATCCCTCTGATATAAGATGCGTCCACAAAGTGAACGAGATTGCTCAAGGTAACTGGAAGCAGTTTGTGTCCGAGGAGCCGTCCGACATGAAGGGCCACCTTATGAGCTATCCCATGAGCGTCCAGGTGAACGGCGAGATCAAGCCCATCGCCGGCAACGAGAGCTTTCCCGACGTTGCTGGTCAAGTTCTCGGCCAGCACTCCATCAACTTGCCCGACAACTTGACTGGATGAGAAACTGGTCTCAAATGTGAAACATTTTTGTGAATAGCTTGTACCGTTCGACGACTTCTTTTGATTTCTTTCCTGTACTGAAATGTTGCACAGCTGCCATGTCATACAAATACACAACTTTAGAAAACGTCTCACGACTTGGCCGTTGATGTGATCTCAGGAACTACTCCAGCGCAGTCGTCGCTGCTTCCGGAATCTCTACTTTTCGTGCTCTGGATGGAGCACACAAGATAGAAACTCGTAAGACTTACGCAAAAACTAGCGGGCTTACCTTTGCCGGTTGGCCTTGCAAATGCAAAGGCCTGGAGTTAAGATCAATCATGTGCGTGTCGCCCTTGGATTGATCGGCATCGCCGACGGCTATAGCAACGGCGGGAGCATCACTGTTGTTTGATTTCGTCAACGCGATCCTCTTAGTCGGGTGGTAATGGTTTTGTCCGCGGTGATCGTTTGATTGTACACCAGCATCTTCAGGCTGAGATTTACAAGTAGCAAGCTGTAAGAAACTGTCAAACAACTACCGCGAAGCTAAAAGTCCGGTGATTACCTCCACCCTCTGTCCCAGCATGAGGTATCTTTCGTGCGTTTTCTTCCCTCCGGTATGTACATCCATGTCGCATTGCAAGCACAGTGACGTTCCATCAATGCCACAGTAGAAAAAAGCTACGAGCCAAGTCACTTTAGCCAGAAACAAAAGGCAAAACCCCAAAGAAAAAACGAAAAAGTGAGGCTTTCGATGACTTTACCAGGAGCGCTCTCGCAGATATCACACCGAGGCACCGCTCGGGCCTCCGCGAGCTGCAAACGAACGTGGCGGCTAGCTAGCTTGTTACATCCGTGCACCTGAAAGAAAGAAACCAAGAGATTAGTTTCTTCCAATCGCGAGAGTGAGCGAGGAAAGCAAGAAAGAAAAAGAGGCACCTTTTCATCGCACTTGGAGCACAGCGCAGCCTCGTCTGCCGCACAAAAGAGCCTGGCTGGAGCTGATTCGCAGACATCGCACAAGGTCCGCATTATTCTTCTACAGCTCTCTAGCCGCGAGAATCCACTCAATCTCAATGGATTCTCGCTACATTCTTGCGGCAAATCAAAATCCCTGCCATTCTTCACAGCGTTTCTAGCTCGCGGTAGCGCTCCTCGTCGCCACGATCTCGACCTGGAAATGGTAATGCCGCGAAGAGCATCGATCGATCGTACCTCGCAGCGCTTGCCCGGATCTCCAAACCCTACTCTTTGTTACTCGCGAAACTTTATTTACCGCCTAATCTCCCCAGGCTGCTTTTCGGCCACCAGTATAGGTCCCACGTGGGCATCGCGAATCTGTGGTCACGGACCCGCCAAGTGGCAGCTGACGTAGGCATAAAATGTAGGTATCTTTGCTCTTATCCATTGATTTGAAACGGATATCTTTTACCCTTAAGCGATTCTCCACCTGACACGTGGACGGTTAGGGTATACTAGGGTTCTGGGTTTTAGGGCGGGGATGAGAGCTCGCGGGAGGATATGGAGGTTCTACGCCTCCCAGGCGGGAATGGCGCCGCACAGGTCGAAAGATCCAGTGCCAGTGCTCGGTCCGCCTGCTCTAGGCAAGCAAAAGATTCTAGATCTTCTCAAGTTTCGGCCGATCGATTTTGCGGAGATCCAGAAATCGCTCCGGGAGAATGCCGAGGAGGCGGCCAAGGTCAAGATTGGCGAGAACAAGGTGGAATTCAGTGGCCGGAGCTTGCTGGGGACGCTCTCCCGCGACGCCGGGATCATCAAGGATGGAATGCGGGTGTCGAGCGCCATCGCCGAGAGGAGCGATGGCGATTTCTTCTACTTGCTGGTGAGTAACTTCGCGCTGTCATCGACCACGGTGGAGGAGGTGAGAATGCATTTCCCCAAGGGCGCCAGGGTGAAGATCAAGCACCCGCGAGCACTGTGCACGGCCAAAGGGAGAGTGATCATCGAGATCCACAACCCCATGTACATCGACTTCTTGGGGATCGAAGTTCCAGATGGTCTCACCGTGGAGAAGATCTGGGAAGAAGCGTCGGCTGCTCTAGAGAAGAAAGATTACGTCCGAGCGATCCACCTCCTCACGAGGTGTGTCGACGAGGAGGGATACAAGAACAAGGTGGAAGCTCTTTCCAAGCGCTGCCAGGCATGGCTGGGATTAAACTGCTACGAGAGAGCGTTCGAAGACGCCAAGCGAGCACACGTCGTGGATTCCACTCACAGGCACACGTACCTCCTCAAAGGCCAACTTTTTCTCGGCCTCCAGAAGTTCCGAGCAGCGCTGGACAGCTTCTACCGATCGGGCCTCGCGGACGACGACACCATGAAGCGGTGTGCTCGGTTGATCGAGCAGCGAGACACTGGCAACTACGAGCTGCGAGAGTTCATCCTCGGCAAGAGCAAAGCTCCCGAAGTTGGCGACTATCTCGGCCCCGTGAGGATGGGAATGGCGGCCGACGAGGAGAAAGGCCGGGGCTTGTTCGCGACCGAGGAGATCAAAGCCGGGCAGCTTCTGCTCGTCTGGAACGCGGCGGCAGTGGCACCGCGGGAGGATTTGCCGGCAAAGTTGATGAGGAAGTGCTTGACGTCGAGGAAGAGCTTGTTCCAGTTCTTGGGACTAGACAGCGAGCTGGCGATGGAGATGGGATTGTTCAAGCCGACCAACGTTCTCATCCACGACCAGCAGCAAGACTACATCTGGTTCGACGCCGTGCCCGCCATCGCCAAGCTTTGCTCGAGCTACGCCTTCCAGATCGAGGACAAGCCCGAGAGCCCGATGGGACTGTGGACACTCCCGGCGCTCATCAACCATTCCTGCGTCCCTAACGTGTCGCAGCAGATGGTTGGAACCGCGCTGTTCGTGAGAGCCGCCAGGAACATCCGAGCCGAGGAAGAACTCACGCTGCCTTACATGGACGTGAAGAAGCCGCTGGACGAGCGCATGTACTGGACGGACAGCCGCTGGGGATTCACTTGCAAGTGTCTCCGGTGTCGGGTGGAAGCTCGGCTGCACGCTCAGAGGCCGGAGTTCCCGTGCTTCCACGCAAGGATGAGAGAAGCAGCCAAGAGGAAAGATCGAGCGGAGGCTCTGGAGGAGCTGCGAAGGATTGCAGTGGAAGTGGAGGATCAAATCGCCACCTTGGCTTCTCCGGTGGAGAGAGACTGGGTGAGAACGTCGTACTACTCGGCTTACAGGGCCGGTTTTCTCGAGAGATCGTCGGACAGTCCGGCGAAGTTGAGCTCGCGAGTGAGCGCGTACCAGATGATGGCGGCGTTGCATGCGACGTGTCCCGGGTATGGGATTGTCCGGGAGATGGTTGCTCTCGCCAAGAGCGCGCTGCCATCGCCGGGCATGGAAGCCATCTCGGAGAAGTCGCGATCGCTCATCGAGAAAGAGTGCCTTTGCGTGCTCGGGGAGCAAAAGCGCGAGTTTTTGGACGTGTTCGTGGACGAGCTCCTCAAGGGGGCCGACTTTGACATCCTGAGAACCTGAGAAACAACTGTTCACAGAATCCCGAGAACTTTGGAAGAAAGAACCTTCCCGTAAAGGAATGTCCAAGAACAACAGCGCGATTTGAGAAGACAAGGCAAGAGAATCTCGGAGAAAATCGCGAGATGAATGAGAATTTGACAAACCCAAGTTCCTGGAAAGGAGCCGAGCTTGACAATTCTACAAGAACTTGGACAAACGAGGAAGAAAAAAGCGATTTTGACATAAATTTCGTGGAAGATTTTACACTGGGCTGCCGTGGACGGCTCTCCAATCTACTCGAGCAGCAATAGCAGCAGTAACAACGAATCTCAAACTCGTATGAGCGTCGCGAGCGGCGAGAGATAGCACACAGACTTTAGAACCAAATTCTAGGAAGAAAAAAGCGATTTTGATATAGATTTTACACTGGGCTGCCGTGGACGGCTCTCCAATCTACTCGAGCAGCAACAGCAGCAGTAACAACGAATCTCAAACTCGTATGAGCGTAGCGAGCGGCGAGAGATAGAACACAAACTTTAGAAGTCAAAGATCACTCCAGCCTCGATTCACTTGCCTTCCTCGCTTGCCTTGGCCACCACCACACCACTGGAAATCACCGCGGACGAGACCCGGCACACCACCATCTCGTGCTGCTGCTCGATCAAAGTCTCGGTTTTGGCGATGGTGGCGGCGGCGATGGCCGTCCCGGACGATGCTGGGCGAGGAGGAGGAGCCGTGGAGGTCGAGGAGGAGAAGGGCGATGGGTGCGGCGGCCGTGGTGGGCTGAGAGGCTTGGGGAAGTGGAGATGGTTGAAGACGCTGAAATCGTCGTAGCAATTGGTGGCGGTGGCGGTGGAGGGCGGCGGCGGCTTGGCGGCGCTCCTCCTCGTCGGGCTCGTCTTGTAGAATGGATCATAGAAAGTGTTCCTGTTGTTCTGTGACATTGCTACTGCCATGATCTTGCTCCAAGCGCTCGGCGCTCCTCTTCCCCTCTTTCTCCTCTCTAGAAATTCTCAACACCCTTTGCCCTGTCGATCGAAAGCTCTGGAACCAATCCAATCCGATGATCTGTCGCGAAACCGCGATCGATCGCGCGGAGGGGCGCGAGCGCTGCGATTCCCGGCAACCACCCTGGTGGATCGATCCAGCGAGGAGTTCTTTCCAGGCTTGGACGACAGAGATCTCCCCGTTAAATGCGAAGACGGCCCTTCCAAACGGTGCACGAAAGCATCTCTGGGGGGAGGTTCGCATATCCTTACCGTGCACGTGGCGCGCATCCGGCCGTCTACAGTATGCTTGCGTGGGGGGCAATGATTTGCCAGAGCGTCCACGTGGCGCGTTGTTATTGGTTACAGACGTGGCTGAAGCTCTTTTAGGGCTCTACCGCTAGGTCCGAGGGCTTTCCGGCGATGGAGGCTCTCAAGATCGTGGCGCTGGCGCTCGCATTGTCGGCGCTGTGGATCTCCCCCGCCGCCGCGAAGAAGCAGGAGAAGAATCTCGAGGAGATCACGCACAAGGTGTTCTTCGATGTGGAGATCGGCGGCAAGCCGGCGGGGCGCGTCGTCATGGGGCTCTACGGCAAGGCGGTGCCCAAGACAGCGGAGAATTTCCGGGCGCTGTGCACGGGCGAGAAAGGTACTGGATCGCAGGGCAAGACGCTCCACTTCAAGGGCTCCGCGTTCCATCGGATCATCCCCAGCTTCATGATCCAGGGGGGAGATTTCACGCACGGCAATGGCATGGGCGGGGAGTCGATCTACGGCACCAAGTTCGCGGACGAGAATTTCAAGCTCAAGCACACGGGGCCGGGGGTTCTGTCCATGGCCAACGCCGGATCCAACACGAATGGATCCCAGTTCTTCATCACCACCGTCAAGACGAGCTGGCTCGACGGCAAGCACGTCGTGTTTGGCAAGGTGATTAGCGGCATGGACATTGTCTACAAGGTCGAGGCGGAGGGGTCGCAAAGCGGCGCCCCCAAATCCAAAGTCACCATAGCCGACAGTGGCGAGCTTCCACTGTGATAAGCTTTTCTCTTCTTTGATTTAAAAATTGGGAAATGTTTTGTAAGATTTATTAGTAAGTATTAATTCATGTTTAATATTTTAAGTTGTGTTTACAGCCTGGTGTCGTGCCAACAGTTTATGAATGAATGGATGAGTCTGAGGCCTTGTATAAACAACGGTAGGCAGGAATGAATGAGTATGAGGTGTATTGCTAAAGAACTTATAATCCTAAATAACATAATTTTGCTCAGGACATCCATACACATGTGAAAAATGTGCTTTTGGCCTCGGTACACCAAAGCCATGCAAAAATTGTGCTTCAAGATCCATGTGAAAAATGTCCATTTTCAATGAGCTAGAATCTAAAAAGAAAGTATGCACCACTTTTGCAACACTCAAAAAAGCCAGAGGAATTAAACCCTTGCATACCTTTATGCAAAAGCCTATCTATACCAATCTCATTTGTTTTCAAACTTCAAGCTGTCCACACATACATACCATTAGATACAGAAGACTTCCCATGATCTGGCAATAAGGAATGTGATGCATCTGTTGTTCTTCAGGTGTCTGAGGTGCTTGTGTCTTGCTGAGATGGAGCACAATTTCCATAGGGGTAGCAGCCTTGTTTAGCTTGACTAACCAAACTTAGCTAGGATCTCTCCCCTTGGAGAGCTGAATTGAGCTGTGCTGCCTATGCCAGATCTAGATGCCTAAGCAAAAATAAGCAGGGCCAAGATCCACCATCTTGAAGCATGCTTGGAGCTCACACTTAGCATGGAAGAAGGTCCTCTAGTTTTTCTGAATAAATCTGTGTAAAGACAAGAGTGCTGTCATGAACTCGACAAAATACATTATTATATTTCTAGAATTTATCAAATTTGCCAAATAAAATCAATTGAAAAAAAACATTTGAAAATTCATTATAATCTTATTTCAATCAACTAAAAATAGATATAAATATTCACTCAATAACAACCTTATAAAATACAGAAGGAAACTATGAAGTAATTTACAATAAATTTTCAAAATTTAGATTTATTCTCATATTTTTTCAAAGTTAATTTCAAATAAGGAGATAGAAAAACTATTTCATTTAAGTATTTTATACAGTTACAAGTCATGATAATAAATCTTGGAGGGAATATTTATGCTTTACAAAAACTGATTTCAAACTATGTAGTGTATAACTACGATATTGTATATTAATATTAGTGTAGTGGGATTTTGGTAGCTGTCAAATTGATTTCAATCCAAATCGTTTACTCTTATATATAAACTAAGGTTTTTGCTGTATTTTCTTTCCATATTCTATGCACTCACATTGGTAGAGGTGAGGGGCACTTTTGATTGTCTCTAAAGATTACTTGGATCTAGGATTTTTGTTTAAATTTAGCTTTTGCATTATCTAGATATCCCTTTTCTTCTAGTTTTTTTTTTTCCATTTTTTTGCTTTTTTTTTATTTGCATTGTCTAAATCTCCTTTTCCTTCTAACTTTTTCCATTTCTTTTCTTTTACTCTTTCCTTTTCATTCATCTTTATGGTAGAGTAGTAGTCTCCTCATTTGTTGACTTTAAAGTAACAGTTGGTGCAATTGCTCGATACTATATAATTGCAGTTGAGCAACCAAATTTAGTTGATGGCAGCATTCATGACACATGGTACAACTCTTTTTGCTATTACTGCCAATCCTCGCGTTTGGCTAGAGTTTTTCTATAGGAATCTTGGGGATGATGTGTACTATTAGTTTAATCACTTCATAGTGATTATCATATATCATTCTTAGGATGATGCTTAATGTTTGTTTGAGTTTCCCACATGTCTCAAAGGGACAACACTGTAATGGTATAATGGTTTTAGCACAGCTACTTGTGAGGATTAGAGTATTCTCCTAGACATCTTCCAATACGTATTTGGACATGCTAACAAATATGATAATGCCTTCTAACAATTGCATCATCTTCGTCAAGGGTCATTTGAGTCAGTGATGCAATTTGGCATTTGTTTTCGAAACCTTTTACTTCATGCAGAGCTAAATATGTCGGAATGGATCAAATTGAGAATGTTGTGGCCAACACTTTGTCAAGATTTTGTAAAACTTTTGCATGCACTTACTGCAACCACCCTTGATGATGCTTTTCGTTTGGCACAACATTATGAAACATCGCCTCTTCCACTTCTTGCTACATGTCTTTCAACCCCACTTATTGTGGGAGATGGTCTTGTTCCAATGGAAGTTGATGCTACTACTATTTGAATTCAAGGACAAGGGCAAGAATGTGGACGTGGTGTCTGTTGTTGGGTATGTGATGAAGTTGGTCGCACTTATGTAAGCCACAAATTTTTCCTTTCCAATTTGCCAGCTTACTTCGTCTATCCGTCTGACACTGCCTTGGCTTTTGCTAAGTTCCCTTGCCAAGGTTTTCACCTATGGTACCAGCTCCTACTTGGTTTCAGCTACTCACTGCACGAGCAACGGAGTGTTAGCCATCCTTTCACGGATTCCCAAATCACTCTCAATCCCCCTCCCTGGGTTAGACTGGACTTAAGGTTCGGCTACACTCCCCACAAGCACAAGCAGCCAAGCACACCAAGCTTCCAGGTTCCTAACATCCCTTGGTACCACAAGACTTGATCATGGGACCCTTTAAATCCCAAGTCTTGAGTGCAACACTTGCTTCGGGACGCCAGGGCGAAACACCGTGGCCTAGCGGCCCAGTATGGGTACCTCTCGCCCCCCACTTCCATCCCGAAGGAAGGCCCAAGCCCCTAGGAAGGGCGAGGACCAATGAGCCGTATGGTACTCAAGTGGGGCACCACTCCACATGAGCTGGGAGCACCGCAATCGGTTTCCCTTTCGGGAGTGGGAGCTGCTCTTGAGCACTTCCTTGGATGGCCCCTCCGGCACCAGCCAAGTCCATGCTCACTCCCACCCAAGGCCCCTTGGTCCTAGTCCCAACCTCAAGTCGGTTTGGAAGCCTAACTGGAGAGTCCCTTCAAAACTGGTTCCTAGACCTCACTATCCCTACTATACTTTTGGAACCCCCTGCAGCCCCCCCCCCCTGGGAGACGCACGCTTTGGGCTTTCACCCCTTGACCCGTATTAGTATTTGGACTTAGTCTCTGGCTCGATCTCGGACCCGATTTCGGATCCGACTTCGGATTCGGGTTCGGACTCAATCTCGGACTCGATCTCGGACCCGATCTCGGACCCGACCTTGGACTCGACCTCGGACTCGGTCTCAGACCCGATTTCGGATCTCGGACTCCGTCTCGAACTCGGTTTCGAACTCGGACTCGAACTCGGTCCCCGAGTCGGTCTCGGACTCGATTCCGGACTCTATCTCGAACTCGGTCCTAGAGTCGGTCTTGGACTCGATCTCGACTTGGTCCCATCCGATGAACTCTTTGTCATTTTGGTCATGCTTTCGGGGTTCCTTTAGCCTACGACACCTCGGCGAGTTGGTTCCTTACAACTCCACCACCCATAGAAGAAGTTCGATGCCCACATCAAACGTCTCGTTTTATCCTACGACTTGTTGACCATGTCTCCGGGGGCATCCCCCCACTTAGCGGTGTGCCTAAGTTAGCCTCCCCGGCCAAGAGCGCATGACAACGGAATATAGGTGTCCCTATATTCCTCACCTCACCACGCCCTAGTATAGGGTCGGGACTTGAACCCAGCCTTGCTTTACTAGGGGGTTGGGACTCGAACCCAACCTCCGTAGAATACGTCTACGGATTTGACACCCCCGCAGGGAGTCAGGCGTAGCTCCCTACGCCTGGTCGACCTAGCTAACCCATGCTAATTAGCTTACCTTCAGCGCGCCTTCGGGTCCCAACATATGCCATTGCTCAACTTCTCAAATTGATACTTTCAATTGAACTTTGCATAAGTATATAGAGTTCTGCCATGCAGAAATTCCTCCACTAGATCTCGCGCATTCGCTAGGTTCTCCTTCGGTTCCTATGTTGCTTCGCAGTGTGGAAATCCTTTCCACTTCACATGGAACTCTCTCACTTCGCGTCCTTGTCGCTTGCTCTTGCGCGCATTGAGGATGGCCTCGACTTCGTATTCCTCCTCCCCTTGGATAACCTCAGGTAAAGGTCTTACTTGGTCCTTGCGAAGCGGATCCTCAAAATACGGCTTGAGTAAGTTCACGTGGAACACGGGGTGCATCTTCCCCATCTCTCGAGGAAGTCGGAGACGGTAAGCCACTTTACCGATTCGAGCCTCAATCTCGTAAGGCCCCGCGAACCTGCTTAAGGAACTCAAGATCAATTCATTTGCAGGAATACATGCATTTTTACCTTTGGGTCAACTTCCGATTGATCCCACTTGGTAGCCTGAGGTTCTTGGTGTTCAGCCACACCTTCTCCCCAGCTTGGAACTCCACATCCCGACGCTTTTGGTTCGCGTACTTAGTTTGCCTTTGTTGAGCCCGTTCCAAGGAATCCCTCACTAGATTCCAAATGTTGAGTCTTTCCGCCGTGAATGCCTCCACTGCGGGTAACTCTCCATGATACTCGGCCACGCCGAGTTCCACAGGACCTTCAATAGCTCGCTCATTGATGACTTCCCATGGACTCACCCCGATGCTCGAGTGTGGTGAGTTGTTATAACACATTTCCGCAAGTCCCAAATGACTTACCCAGTCAGTCTGGTCTCCCGAGACATAGCATCGCAAATAATCCTCCAGCTGCCTATTCACCCTTTCCGTTTGTCCGTCTGTCAAGAAGTGTTAGTGCCACCAATCTTGACTTAATACCCATTACCTGTCTGTGGGTGATAGGCTGTGCTGAATTTCAACTTGGTGCGATACTGTTCTAGGAGTGTCCTCCAGAACCTACTAGTGAAGATCTTATCTCGATCTGAGATAATCTCTTCCGGCCTTCCCCGCACTCGAACCACTTGTTCGAAGAACAGCTTCGCCACACTTTCCGCATCCACGTCCGTTGTGGTGGGTATGAAATGTGCCATTTTTGAAAATCGGTCCACCACCACGAATATCACATCGAACCCCTCGCTTGGGGGTAGTCCCGTGATGAAGTCCATCGTAAGACATTTCCACGGACGATCTGGAATTGGGATGCTTTGCAACAAGCCCCCACTAGCCTTAGTCATGGCTTTGACTTGCTGACATGTTGGACATGTCTTTACATAGTCTTTGACGTCATTAGCCATATCTGGCCAATGGTACTTCCTCTTGAGTAAGCCCATCGTCTTGGGCACTCCGCCGTGTCCCGCAAGAGGTCCGTCATGACACTCTTCTAAGGCTACCTTCCTTAGTCCCCCTTCTGGAACATACACCCTCGTTTGCTTGTAATAAATGAGTCCGTTGCGTTCCGCATAGCCCATTTTCTCTTCCGTTGGCAGCTCACCTCTCTGGTGAGCTTCCCGTGCCTCCAGATTCCTCAACAACACTTCTTGTGCTAGACCATCATTCTCATATGCTGTTCGCACATCGTCCCAGAAGGTTGCTGTTGTGTTGGAGATCGCCAACCTCAAGCTCGCTTTTCGACTTAGCGCATTTGCCACGATGTTGCTCTTCCCAGGCTTGTACAGAATCTCGCAATCAAACTCGGCCAAGGCATTGGCCCACCGACCTTGTTTCCCTCTCAGGTCGGGTTGTGACAAGAAGTGTTTCGTTGCCACATTGTCCGTGTAAACCTTGAAGTGTCTCCCAAGGTAGTGTCGCCACTCCTTGAGCGCCTTGACCACCGCAAACAATTCCTTCTCGTGGGCAGGCCACTTCCGTTGAGCCTTGTCCAGCTTCTTCGAGAAGAACGCTACTGGATGGTTGTCTTACTTCAAAACTGCGCTCAATGCAAAGTCCGAAGCATCCGTGTCTACCTCAAAGTCCTTACCAAAGTCTGGTAATGCCAACATCGGAGCCTTCCTCAACTTCCCTTTGAGGTGGACGAATGCCGCCTCGCATTCCGCTGTCCATACCATCTTCCCTTTTCCCGTTTGATCCGTTAAGGGTAGGGCTACTCTCGAATAGTGTCTGATAAACTTTCGATAGTAGTTGCATAGCCCCAAGAACGCCCTCAACTCATGTACATTCGATGGTCGCTCCCATTCCTAGATCGCTTGGACCTTCTCCGGGTCCACCTTGAGCCCGTCCTTGCCCACCACATGCCCGAGAAACTTTACCTCTTGCTGAGCAAAGTCACATTTGCTCTCTTTAGTATACAGTTTATTGTAAGGAACCAACTCGCCGAGGTGTCGTAGGCTAAGGGAACCCCGAAAGCATGACCAAAATGACAAAGAGTTCATCGGATGGGACCAAGTCAAAGATCGAGTCCAAGACCGACTCTAGGACCGAGTTCGAGATAGAGTCCGGAATCGAGTCCAAGACCGACTCGGGGACCGAGTTCGAGTCCGAGTTCGAGACCGAGTTCGAGACGGAGTCCGAGATCCGAAATCGGGTCCAAGACCGAGTCCGAAGTCGAGTCCGAGGTCGGGCCTGAGATCGGGTCCGAGATCGAGTCCGCGATCGAGTCCGAGACCGAATCCGAAGTCGGATCCGAAATCGGATCCGAGATCGAGCCAGAGACTAAGTCCAAATACTAATACGGGTCAAGGGGTGAAAGCCCAAAGCGTGCGTCCCCCAGGGGGGGGGGGCTGCAGGGGGTTCCAAAAGTATAGTAGGGATAGTGAGGTCCAGGAACCAGTTTAGAAGGGACTCTCCAGTGGGGCTCCCAAACTGACTTGAGGTTGGGACTGGGACCGAGGGGCCTTGGGTGGGAGTGAGCATGGACTTGGTTGGTGCCGGAGGGGCCATCCAAGGAAGTGCTCAAGAGCAGCTCCCACTCCCGAAAGGGAAACCGATTGCGGTGCTCCCGGCTCATGTGGAGTGGTGCCCCACTTGAGTACCATGCGGCTCATTGGTCCTCGCCCTTCCTAGGGGCTTGGGCCTTCCTTCGGGATGGAAGTGGGGGGCGAGAGGTACCCATGCCGGGCCGTTAGGCCACGGTGTTTCGCCCCGGCGTCCCGAAGCAAGTGTTGCACTCAAGACTTGGGATTTAGAGGGTCCGATGATCAAGTCTTGTGGTACCAAGGGATGTTAGGAACCTGGAAGCTTGGTGTGCTTGGCTACTTGTGCTTGTGGGGAGTGTAGCCGAACCTTAAGTCCAGTCTAACCCGGGGAGGGGGATTGGGAGTGATTTGGGAATCCGTGGAAGGATGGCTAACACTCCGTTGCTCGTGCAGTGAGTAGCTGAAACCAAGTAGGAGTTGGTACCATAGGCGAGAACCTTGGCAAGGGAACTTAGCAAAAGCCAAGGCAGTGTTGGACGGATAGACGAGGTAAGCTGGCAAATTGGAAAGGAAAAATTTGTGGCTTACAATTTGGTATCGGAGCCTTTATCTCAGTTCTAGCGAAGGATAGAGGCGGATTGCTGGGAGATGGCAAGGGCAGGGCGTAAGCGAACCCAGGCGGAGACGGAACCTCCGCCGGAGCTGGAGCCTCCGGTTGAACAAGAGGCTATGGATGAGGAATCCTTGCATGAGGAGGACTCCAGTGAGGAAACTTCCAAACAGGAGTCCGGTGGCGAGGTTCGGTCGTCCAAGGCTCGATTGGACGTGCTAGAAGGACAGTTGGCACAGACCAATGCCCTGTTGGAGACTCTCGTACGCAAGTTAAAGCGTGACGAGAAGCGGAAGAAAAAGCGAAAGACTGCGGATGCTGGCAGCGCAGAAGGTGCAGACCCTTCGGCAGGGACTGAGGCAAAACCAGACAAGGTCGAACAGACCGAAGTGGAATCAGTCCCTCAGGCAGTTCCCAAGTACAAACCAAAGCCCCCACCGGTGTTCAAGGGAGTGAACGACTATAAGGTTGTGGAGGATTGGTTTTACGATATGGAGGACTACTTCCGAGCGTTGCGGTTACCGAGCTCGGAGAAGGTCCCATGTGCAAAACCATACTTGGCAGATAATGCCAAGTCTTGGTGGAGAACAACGGAGGCCAACGAAGGACCGGTGGCCACCTGGGACATGATGAAGGCGAGGATCCGCGCGACATACGTTCCTCCGAATGCCACTCTGCATCTGAGAGATGAGTTGAGTAGGCTGAAGCAAACTGGAACCATCCAGGAATATGTGAATGGGTTCATGGCAAAGAGGATACTTGTCACGGACATGGGGGATATGGATGCGTTCCATGCCTTTATATCATGTTTGCAAACCTGGGTTCGCGGTGAGGTGATGCGCTGGAACCCGACCAACTACAAGGAAGCGTTGGATGCGGCCATCAAGGTGCATTTCAACGATAACCTGCGAAAGGGGAACACGACGGGGTCGGGATCCACGTTTCACAAAGGGGCCAAACCGAGGGGAACATATAGCAAGGGGAAATTCAAGAAGAGCTCTAAGAATGAGTCCTCGGGGTTCCGGAAAGGCAAATCCGGTGGCCAGCGAGCGAGTACGTGGGGGAGTCAAGCGAAAAAAGACAAACCCACGGATAAGAAGGTCAAGGCGTATAGCAGCGTGGGCAACAACGTATGCTACAACTGCGGCGAAGCAGGACACTTCTCGAGGGAATGTCCCTACCCGAAGAAGGCCAGAGCCAATATGGCCATCAAGTCGGGTGAAGTCCAAACTGAGGTATGTAATCCAGTCCCTAACTCAAAGTTACTCATTACACGAGCAACTTTGGTAGAGAGTCGTTCGCGACATCTACTAGCCCTCCGAGGGAAGCTCGGAGGTAGCTTTGTTAAGATCCTTATTGACACGGGTGCTTCGGATAATTTTGTGGCTGCAGACATAGTCCGGCACGCCGGACTAACGATGCAGCGGCTAGGCGAACCAAGGACTATAGAGTTTGTTCAAGGTAGCCAAAGCACCGATGAGGTACTTCGACAAGCGAGAGTCGAAGTGGGGACATGGAAAGTGGACATGGATTTCACCGTCTTGGACATGGCGGGATTTGACGTGATCTTCGGAATGGATTGGTTTAATCGGTTCGTGGTAGCCCTACATGGACAAGGTAGGAACCTTGTGGTATTGGCGAATGCCCAAGGAAGGAGATCTAGGGTGGAGGCCCAGGATCTAAAGGTAGGGCAAAGCAAGGCCAAAGAGTCATGCTTAAACCTGGTGTCCACGAGAGGACAACTCACTAAAGGAACTAAGGCAGCCTTTTTGTGCTTACTCTCGGTGAAGAGTGACAAAAAGACAAGAACGGAAGAAGTACCTTTAGTGATCCAGCAGGTGCTGGACCAATTCCAGGATACGATGCCGGAGGAGCTACCGGCAGGGTTGCCCCCCGCACGACCGATAGAACATAAGATTGAGCTGGTCGAGGGTGCTGAGGCGGTGGTTCGTCCACCCTATCGATTGAACGAAAAAGAACTCAAGGAGCTCAAGAGCCAACTAGAGGAGTTGGTGGACAAAGGGTATGTTAGGTTGAGCAAGTCGCCGTATGGGGCGCCGGTGCTATTTGTGAAAAAGAAAGATGGATCTATGCGCATGTGCATAGACTACCGGTTGCTCAACAAGTATACCAAGAAGAACAAGTACCCTTTGCCAAGGATCGAGGACCTGTTCGATAGGTTGGGAAAGGCAAAATACTTCTCGAGGATTGACCTAAGGTTAGGATACTACCAGATCAGGGTAGCTGAGGAAGATGTCGAGAAGACAACCTGTCGAACGAGGTATGGGAGCTTTGAGTTTTTGGTGATGCCCTTTGGGCTGTGCAATGCGCCGGCAACGTTTTCGGCGTTGATGAACCACATCTTTGTACCCTATCTGGATCGCTTCGTGGTCGTCTATATTGACGACATCCTGATCTATAGCGAGACGCTAGAGGAGCATGCCGAACACTTGGCGAAGGTGTTTGAGAAACTAAGGGAACACAAACTGTATGCTAAAGAGAGCAAATGTGACTTTGCTCAACAAGAGGTAAAGTTTCTCGGGCATGTGGTGGGCCAGGACGGGCTCAAGGTGGACCCGGAGAAGGTCCAAGCGATCCAGGAATGGGAACGACCATCGAATGTACATGAGTTGAGGGCGTTCCTGGGGCTATGCAACTACTATCGAAAGTTTATCAGACACTATTCGAGAGTAGCCCTGCCCTTAACGGACCAAACAGGAAAAGGGAAGATGGTATGGACAGCGGAATGCGAGGCAGCATTCGTCCACCTCAAAGGGAAGTTGAGGAAGGCTCCGGTGTTGGCCTTACCAGACTTTGGTAAAGACTTTGAGGTAGACACAGATGCTTCGGACTTTGCGTTGGGCGCAGTTTTGAAGCAAGACAACCATCCAGTAGCGTTCTTCTCGAAGAAGCTGGACAAGGCTCAACAGAAGTGGCCTGCCCACGAGAAGGAATTGTTTGCGGTGGTCAAGGCGCTCAAGGAGTGGCGACACTACCTTGGGAGACACTTCAAGGTTTACACGGACAATGTGGCAATGAAACACTTCTTGTCACAGCCCGACCTAAGGGGAAAACAAGGTCGGTGGGCCAATGCTTTGGCCGAGTTTGATTGCGAGATCCTGTACAAGCCTGGGAAGAGCAACATCGTGGCAGATGCGCTAAGTCGAAAAGCGAGCTTGAAGTTGGCGATATCTAGCGCGACAGCAACCTTTTGGGACGATGTGCGGACCGCATACGAGAGTGATGGTCTAGCACAAGAAGTGTTGCTGAGGAATCTGGAGGCGCGGGAAGCTCACCAGAGAGGTGAGCTGCCAACGGAAGAGAAAACGGGCTATGCGGAACGCAACGGACTCATATATTACAAGCAAACGAGGGTGTATGTTCCAGAAGGGGAACTAAGGAAGGTAGCCTTGGAAGAGTGTCATGACGGACCTCTCACGGGACACGGCGGAGTGCCCAAGACGATGGGCTTACTCAAAAGGAAGTATCACTGGCCGGATATGGCTAAGGACGTCCAAGACTATGTAAAGACATGTCCAACATGTCAGCAGGTCAAAGCCGTGACGAAGGCTAGTGGGGGCTTGTTGCAAAGCATCCCCATTCCAGATCGTCCGTGGAAATGTCTCACGATGGACTTCATCACGGGACTACCCCCAAGCGAGGGGTTCGATGCGATATTCGTGGTGGTGGACCGATTTTCAAAGATGGCACATTTCATACCCACCACAACGGATGTGGATGCGGAAGGTGTGGCAAAGCTGTTCTTCGAACAAGTGGTTCGAGTGCGGGGAAGGCCGGAAGAGATTATCTCAGATCGAGATAAGATCTTCACCAGTAGGTTCTGGAGGACACTCCTAGAACAGTATCGCACCAAGTTGAAATTCAGCACGGCCTATCACCCACAGACAGGTAATGGGTATTGAGTCAAGATTGATGGCACTAACACTTCTTGACAGACGGACAAACGGAAAGGGTGAATAGGCAGCTGGAGGATTATTTGCGATGCTATGTCTCGGGAGACCAGACTGACTGGGTAAGTCATTTGGGACTTGCGGAAATGTGTTATAACAACTCACCACATTCGAGCATCGGGGTGAGTCCATGGGAAGTCATCAATGGGCGAGCTATTGAAGGTCCTGTGGAACTCGGCGTGGCCGAGTATCATGGAGAGTTACCCGCAGTGGAGGCATTCACGGCGGAAAGACTCAACATTTGGAATCTAGTGAGGGATTCCTTGGAACGGGCTCAACAAAGGCAAACTAAGTACGCGAACCAAAAGCGTCGAGATGTGGAGTTCCAAGCTGGGGAGAAGGTGTGGCTGAACACCAAGAACCTCAGGCTACCAAGTGGGATCAGCCGGAAGTTGACCCAAAGGTAAAAATGCATGTATTCCTGTAAATGAATTGATCTTGAGTTCCTTAAGCAGGTTCGCGGGGCCTTACGAGATTGAGGCTCGAATCGGTAAAGTGGCTTACCGTCTCCGACTTCCTCGAGAGATGGGGAAGATGCATCCCGTGTTCCACGTGAACTTACTCAAGCCGTATTTTGAGGATCCGCTTCGCAAGGACCAAGTAAGACCTTTACCTGAGGTTATCCAAGGGGAGGAGGAATACGAAGTCGAGGCCATCCTCAATACGCGCAAGAGCAAGCGACAAGGACGCGAGGTGAGAGAGTTCCATGTGAAGTGGAAAGGATTTCCACACTGCGAAGCAACATGGGAACCGGAGGAGAACCTAGCGAATGCGCGAGATCTAGTGGAGGAATTTCTGCATGGCAGAACTCTATGTACTTATGCAAAGTTCAATTAAAAGTATCAATTTGAGAAGTTGAGCAATGGCATATGTTGGGACCCGAAGGCGCGCCGAAGGTAAGCTAATTAGCATGGGTTAGCTAGGTCGACCAGGCGTAGGGAGCTACGCCCGACTCCCTGCGGGGATGTCGAATCCGTAGACGTATTCTACGGAGGTTGGGTTCGAGTCCCAACCCCCTAGTAAAGCAAGGCTGGGTTCAAGTCCCGACCCCATACTAGGGCGTGGTGAGGGGTGGAGTATAGGGACACCTATATTCCGTTGTCATGAGCTCTTGGCCGGGGAGGCTAACTTAGGCACACCGCTAAGTGGGGGGATGCCCCCGGAGACATGGTCAACAAGTCGTAGGATAAAAAAGAGACGTTCGATGTGGGCATCGAACTTCTTCTATGGGTGGTGGAGTTGTAAGGAACCAACTCGCCGAGGTGTCGTAGGCTAAGGGAACCCCGAAAGCATGACCAAAATGACAAAGAGTTCATCGGATGGGACCAAGTCAAAGATCGAGTCCAAGACCGACTCTAGGACCGAGTTCGAGATAGAGTCCGGAATCGAGTCCAAGACCGACTCGGGGACCGAGTTCGAGTCCGAGTTCGAGACCGAGTTCGAGACGGAGTCCGAGATCCGAAATCGGGTCCGAGACCGAGTCCGAAGTCGAGTCCGAGGTCGGGCCCGAGATCGGGTCCGAGATCGAGTCCGCGATCGAGTCCGAGACCGAATCCGAAGTCGGATCCGAAATCGGATCCGAGATCGAGCCAGAGACTAAGTCCAAATACTAATACGGGTCAAGGGGTGAAAGCCCAAAGCGTGCGTCCCCCAGGGGGGGGGGGCTGCAGGGGGTTCCAAAAGTATAGTAGGGATAGTGAGGTCCAGGAACCAGTTTAGAAGGGACTCTCCAGTGGGGCTCCCAAACTGACTTGAGGTTGGGACTGGGACCGAGGGGCCTTGGGTGGGAGTGAGCATGGACTTGGTTGGTGCCGGAGGGGCCATCCAAGGAAGTGCTCAAGAGCAGCTCCCACTCCCGAAAGGGAAACCGATTGCGGTGCTCCCGGCTCATGTGGAGTGGTGCCCCACTTGAGTACCATGCGGCTCATTGGTCCTCGCCCTTCCTAGGGGCTTGGGCCTTCCTTCGGGATGGAAGTGGGGGGCGAGAGGTACCCATGCCGGGCCGTTAGGCCACGGTGTTTCGCCCCGGCGTCCCGAAGCAAGTGTTGCACTCAAGACTTGGGATTTAGAGGGTCCCATGAACAAGTCTTGTGGTACCAAGGGATGTTAGGAACCTGGAAGCTTGGTGTGCTTGGCTGCTTGTGCTTGCGGGGAGTGTAGCCGAACCTTAAGTCCAGTCTAACCCGGGGAAGGGGATTGGGAGTGATTTGGGAATCCGTGGAAGGATGGCTAACACTCCGTTGCTCGTGTAGTGAGTAGCTGAAACCAAGTAGGAGTTGGTACCATAGGCGAGAACCTTGGCAAGGGAACTTAGCAAAAGCCAAGGCAGTGTTGGACGGATAGACGAGGTAAGCTGGCAAATTGGAAAGGAAAAATTTGTGGCTTACATTTATGTTCCCTTAGTTTCTCAAACACCTTCGCCAAGTGTTCGGCATGCTCCTCTAGCGTCTCGCTATAGATCAGGATGTCGTCAATATAGACGACCACGAAGTGATCCAGATAGGGTACAAAGATGTGGTTCATCAACGCCAAAAACGTTGCCGGCGCATTGCACAGCCCAAAGGGCATCACCAAAAACTCAAAGCTCCCATACCTCGTTCGACAGGTTGTCTTCTCGACATCTTCCTCGGCTACCCTGATCTGGTAGTATCCTGACCTTAGGTCAATCCTCGAGAAGTATTTTGCCTTTCCCAACCTATCGAACAGGTCCTCAATCCTTGGCAACGGGTACTTGTTCTTCTTGGTATACTTGTTGAGCAACCGGTAATCTATACACATGCGCATAGATCCATCTTTCTTTTTCATAAATAATATCGGCGCCCCATACGGCGACTTGCTCAACCTAACATACCCTTTGCCCACCAACTCCTCTAGTTGGCACTTGAGCTCCTTGAGTTCTTTTTCGTTCAAACGATAGGGGGGACGAACCACCGCCTCAGCACCCTCGACCAGCTCAATCTTATGTTCTATCGGTCGTGCGGGGGGTAACCCCGCCGGTAGCTCCTCCGGCATGGTATCCTGGAATTGGTCCAACACCCGCTGGATCACTAAAGGTACTTCTTCCGTTCCTGTCTTTTTGTCACTCTTCACCGAGAGTAAGCACAAAAAGGCTGCTTTAGTTCCTTTAGTGAGTTGTCTTCTCGTGGACACCAGGTTTAAACAAGATTCTTTGGCCTTGCTTTGCCCTACCTTTAGATCCTGGGCCTCCACCCTAGATCTTCTTCCTTGGGCATTCGCCAGTACCACAAGGTTCCTACCTTGTCCATGCAGGGCTACCACGAACCGATTGAACCAATCCATTCCGAAGATCACGTCAAATCCCGCCATGTCTAACACGGTGAAATCCATGTCTACTTTCCATGTCCCTACTTCGACTCTCGCTTGTCGAAGTACCTCATCGGTGCTTTGGCTACCTTGAACAAACTCTATAGTCCTTGGTTCGCCTAGCCACTGCACTGTTAGTCCGGCTTGCCGGACTATGTCTGCAGCCACAAAATTATCCGAAGCACCCGTATCAATAAGGATCTTAACAAAGCTACCTCCGAGCTTCCCTCGGAGGGCTAGTAGATGTCGCGAACGACTCTCTACCAAAGTTGCTCGTGTAATGAGCAACTTTGAGTTAAGGACTGGATCACATACCTCAGTTTAGACTTCACCCGACTTGATGGCCATATTGGCTCTAGCCTTCTTCGGGTAGGGACATTCCCTCGAGAAGTGTCCTGCTTCACTGCAGTTGTAGCATATGTTGTTTCCCACGCTGCTATATGACTTGACCTTCTTATCCGTGGGTTTGTCTCTTTTCGCTTGACTCCCCCACGTACTTGCTCGCTGGCCACCGGATTTGCCTTTCCGGAACCCCGAGGACTCATTCTTAAAGAAACTCTTCTTGAATTTCCCCCTGCTATATGTTCCCCTTGGTTTGGCCCCTTTGCTAAACATGGATCCCGACCCCATCGTGTTCCCCTTTCGCAGGTTATCGTTGAAATGCACCTTGATGGCCGCATCCAACGCTTCCTTGTAGTTGGTCGGGTTCCAGCGCATCACCTCACCGCGAGCCCAGGTTTGCAAACCTGATATGAAGGCATGGAATGCATCCATATCCCCCATGTCCGTGACAAGTATCCTCTTTGCCATGAACCCATTCATATATTCCTGGATGGTTCCAGTCTGCTTCAGCCTACTCAGTTCATCCCTCAGATGCAGAGTGGCATTCGGAGGAACATATGTTGCGCGGATCCTCGCCTTCATCATGTCCCAAGTGACCACCGGT
>NW_003314349.1:470791-472153 GCF_000143415.4 Selaginella moellendorffii
CGTTGTTCTCCACCAAGACTTGGCATTATCTGCCAAGTATGGTTTTGCACATGGGACCTTCTCCGAGCTCGGTAACCGCAACGCTCGGAAGTAGTCCTCCATATCGTAAAACCAATCCTCCACCACCTTATAGTCATTCACTCCCTTGAAGACCGGTGGGGGCTTTGGTTTGTACTTGGGAACTGCCTGAGGGACTGATTCCACTTCAGTCTGTTCGACCTTGTCTGGTTTTGCCTCAGTCCCTACCGAAGGGTCCGCACCTTCTGCGCTGCCAGCATCCGCAGTCTTTCGCCTTTTCTTCCGCTTCTCGTCACGCTTTAGCTTGCGTACGAGAGTCTCCAGCAGGGCATTGGTCTACGCCAATTGACCTTCTAGAACGTCCAATCGAGCCTTGGACGACCGAACCTCGCCACCGGACTCCTGTTTGGAAGTTTCCTCACTGGAGTCCTCCTCATGCAAGGATTCCTCATCCATAGCCTCTTGTTCGACTGGAGGCTCCAGCTCTGGCGGAGGTTCCGTCTCCACCTGGGTTCGCTTACGCCCTGCCCTTGCCATCTCCCAGCAATCCGCCTCTATCCTTCGCTAGAACTGAGGAAAAGGCTCCGATACCAAATTGTAAACCACAAATTTTTCCTTTTCAATTTGCCAGTTTACCTTGTCTATCCGTCCGACACTACCTTGGCTTTTGCTAAGTTCCCTTGCCAAGGTTTTCGCCTATGATACCAGCTCCTACTTGGTTTCAGCTACTCACTGCACGAGCAACAGAGTGTTAGCCATCCTTCTACGGATTCCCAAATCACTCTCAATCCCCCTCCCCGGGTTAGACTGGACTTAAGGTTCGGCTACACTCCCCGCAAGCACAAGCAACCAAGCACACCAAGCTTCCAGGTTCCTAACATCCCTTGGTACCACAAGACTTGATCATGGGACCCTTTAAATCCCAAGTCTTGAGTGCAACACTTGCTTCGGGACGCCGGGGCGAAACACCATGGCCTAGCGGCCCGGTATGGGTACCTCTCGCCCCCCACCTCCATCCCAAAGGAAGGCCCAAGCCCCTAGGAAGGGCGAGGACCAATGAGCCGTATGGTACTCAAGTGGGGCACCACTCCACATGAGCCGGGAGCACCGCAATCGGTTTCCCTTTCGGGAGTGGGAGTTGCTCTTGAGCACTTCCTTGGATGGCCCCTCCGGCACCAGCCAAGTCCATGCTCACTCCCACCCAAGGCCCCTCGGTCCCAGTCCCAACCTCAAGTCGGTTTGGAAGCCCAACTGGAGAGTCCCTTCAAAACTGGTTCCTGGACCTCACTATCCCTACTATACTTTTGGAACCCCCTGCAGCCCCCCCCCCCCCCCCCCCCCCCC
>NW_003314349.1:472253-532007 GCF_000143415.4 Selaginella moellendorffii
GACCCGATTTCGGATCTGACTTCGGATTCGGGTTCGGACTCGATCACGGACTCGATCTCGGACCCGATCTCGGACCCGACCTCGGACTCGACCTCGGACTCGGTCTCAGACCTGATTTCGGATCTCGGACTCCGTCTCGAACTCGGTCTCGAACTCGGACTCGAACTCGGTCCCTGAGTCGGTCTCGGACTCGATTCCGAACTCTATCTCGAACTCGGTCCTAGAGTCGGTCTTGGACTCGATCTCGACTTGGTCCCATCCGATGAACTCTTTGTCATTTTGGTCATGCTTTCGGGGTTCCTTTAGCCTACAACACCTCGGCGAGTTGGTTCCTTACAACTTATCGGTAGTATTGGTGTTTTCTGGATTGGCGACTTTCATTTCCTAGATGGAGACCTTGGCATCAACAACATATTATTGGTGCTGCTGTAATGGAAGATTTAGATACCGAGATACATCCAGAAAATGAGGAGTCATGTGAGTAGCGAAAGGACCTTGCGCGAATAAGTCAGTGACCCCTTCATTTCTTTTTTTAGAGTATCATCAAAGCGTTCACTCAGCACTAGTTCATCTAGTGTTTATTTTCCAAGTTCATTTTTATAACAAGAAGTCTCCTATTATCCTCTTTGTGTTAGTTGATATAGGTTTGAGTTTATCTTGTATTGCTCGACCTATTGCCATATGTTGTTGTTTATATTTGCGTTGTGCGATAGAGCCAGTTTTCATTCTTTATAGCAATAGCTATACACGGGATAAGGCAAACTTGATTATGCATGTAGGCAATCCCAAGTTTTAGTTGTAGTCATTGTAGATGGTGTTAAATCAAGCTTTTGACCTCATCCTTGGCATGGATTGGTTGCAATACAATCATGCCAAATGTGACTTTGAGGTTTCTCTTCCTTGTCTCATCTTTCTTGATATTTCTTCCATTCTTCTCACTTTTGTACCTTTTCATCTTTCTACTTTTACTTTGCTTTCATCACTTTTGTCTCCCCCCTTACTTCTTCTTAAGTTTCTCTCTTGTTCCTCTCTTTCCTTTTCCGATCCTTATTACAGTCTTTATGTTGTAGTGATTAACTAACTCATGAAGGAGTATGCCAATTTTTTTGAATTTAACCTATCATCTAGGGCCAAGATTGCAACACATCATCCTATTCCAACTGGGGATGCTCATCCAATCAAGGTTTTTGTTCATCGTTAGTCACCCAAAAAGAACATACTAATGTTAAGGAGATGCTGGAAAAGGGAGTTATTCAGAAATTGTGAAGTCATTGGGTATGTGAACTTCATTTTGTAATGAAGCCTGATAGGAGTATTCATTTTTGCATCAACTACCATCTGTTAAACGAGGTGATGATATCAGATGTGTACCCTCTTCCTCACACTACTGATTTCTTGGATCGTTTGAGGAGAAGTTGATTCACCAAATTAGATCTTGTTTTTAGGTACTGGGAAGTACCAATAGCCAAAGAAGATATTCTTAAAATTGCTTCTTTTCGTACACTATTTGGTTTGTATGAGTTTTTGGTGATGCCATTTTGTTTAAACAATGCTTCAACAACTTTCCAGCAGATGATTGATGAAGTTCTTTATGATATGCCGGAGGTGACTACTGATTCATCGATGATGTCTTAATCCACTTAGAGGGGACATGAGAGGAACACATCTGTGATGTTCGTAAAGTGTTAAATCGATTATATGAAGTTAGTGTGAGACACAAATCCCAAAGCCCCAAAAGTGGAGTTGAAAGGGTGCTATATGGTAGTGGCTGAAGCGGAAGCCAAACAGAAATAACACATTTGGATTAAAAGCTCTGACTTGGACAGTTGAGAGTGAGAGTGCAACTCCTAACGAAATGCTCAAGGAACAAACACAAAGCAAGTAGTAAGTGAGTCTCTAGAAAAGAGACACATGAGGACCAACACATGACACATGGGGGAGTTCAAGATAGAGTCCGAGATGGATTCGAGATGGACCCAAGATGGAGTCTGAGATGGACCCGAGATGGAGTCTGAGATGGAGTCTGAGATGGAGTCCGAGATAGACTCGAGATGGAGTTTGAGATGGAGTCCGAGATAGAGTCTAAGATGGAACCAAGACTGAGACCAAGACCGAGTCCAAGTCCAAGTCCGAGTCCAAGTCTGAGTTCGAATCCGAGTTCAAGTCCGAGTTCGAGTCCAAATACTAATACAGGCTGTTGGGTGAAAGCCCAAAACGATCGTCCCTCAGGGGGGGGTGGGCTGCAAAGGGTTCCAAAAGTATAGCAGGGAGAGTGTGGGGTTGGACCATAGTGGAGCCAATTTGGCCAAGAAAGGCCAGTTTGGCCCAGGAAGGCTGTACCCAGGTGTTGGGTGATGAAATAACCATTGGGAAGTCCAAGGCTAATACGGATCGACAAGTGGGGTAGCTTGGTGAAGTGTTCAAGAGCTAGCTCTAGTTCCCCCAGGAGATCGAATGGTCAATGCTCTTAATCTAAGCGTGGGTAGCACTACCTACTTAGATACCTAGCATGGCTCAATGGAACCTTGCTCTAAGCCCATGGCTAGAGCACCCAAAGGCAGAAGGTGGGGAGAGTACTCATGAGGCTCGCATAGGGCCACAGTGTTCCGAAATGTTGTCCCAAAGTCCTAGTTTGTGGAAAGGAAGAAGAGCAATCCTCTAGCGTAGTGACCAAGAAAACGGTCATGTGGTGAAGAAGTCCTAAAAGACAGTGGGATTTAGTGGTTGGGCCTGTGGGCCTTGATCCAGTGGCAGTGTTGGTGAATATAGCCATGGACAGAAAAGGGATTTAGTGGAGACTGTAAAAAGGATATTGGGGAAGGCTATTCCCTATATCTATGGGCATCCTAAGGATGCTAATGAGTGGATCTAGGATGATCACTCATGTACGGATGGCCCAGTCTTTGAGAGACGGGACTGTGATGTAGGTGGTGTTGGACCACCGGTGTAACCAAGGTGAATGGGCATGGCTTTAGCATAGCAAGCTCATATATCAGTGATACCTTGGGGTGTCAGTCATGAGGTCGGACACGTGGAGCATTTAGACCAAATGCAAAGGTTAAGTGGCAGGGATGCCATTCTCAAGGCTAGCAAGCCCCAAGTCCAGAATTGGACTTATGAAGGTTGTTGGAGGGACTCCTCCAAATGGTCAGAGGTGTGGTTAAGTGATTAAAGTAGAATGGAAAATTTAGTCGTTTACATTTTGGTATCGGAGCTATTCCTTAGTTCAACTTTTATTGGTGCTCAAGTATATCACCACTTGTGTTGGCATCGGAAAGTCCTAGGAGTGGGCTTATCCTTGAGGAGCAGTAGGTTGGGAGGACATGGCTCTCCACTACAGTTCATGTGTGAACCTGTAGGCAATATGGTGGATAAAAAAGGGCTAATAAGGGAATGACTTTGGGATCTTGGGAACAATATAAGGTTTTTCTCAGAGAGTTGAGGATGTGATCCAGATGAGCATTTGATTTAGCAAACTGGCTAATATAGTTGTGGTAAACAATTATAATTGGGATCACGGGAAAGATAGAGACTCCAAAATAAGAAAAGGAGACACAAAATTATCCTCATATAATTAAGGTTGGTGCTCATGAATTTGATATCGGAATTAATGACCATTAGAGGTCAAATACAGATGAGGACACGAGTCCTTGAAATGGTAGTCAGAGCTACATTTAATAAATGTTGGGACAACCTAAGGAGTTAGGGGTGTACTGAGAGGATGAGTTGGTATTCTCATCATATGGATGAATAGTCCTAAAGGGCAAAAGTAGCCTATGGGGAACAAAAAATAATCAAGTGTCGGAATAACACTTGTAATGGTGGCCCTAGTGAGTAGAACATGAACACAAGAAGTTGTATTCCAACAAGTTGACACCTCAAAAGTAAGACATTATAGATCGTGGGATTAGTAAAGTCCAAAAAGTTGAATGACTTGAGTGGAGTTAAAGAATGGTTCCAAACGATTGATGGAAGCATTTGGACTAAAGTGTGTTGTGCCCCATGAAGGATGTGGAGGATCATAAAATCCAAGCATGAGAATAGTGGGTATCTCATTAATGGCAGAATGTACCATATTAAACTCATGGGAAAAGTTTTCCCAGAAGAAAACAACTTTAACACAAAGTTGTGTGTAAACTTTATAGTGTAGTGCTAACAGATAGTTGGCATGAGAAACAATTGTATTGGTCTTGGCAAAAATCTAGACACATATAAAAATGTCACAAAAGTAAGCTTATGAAGCCGATGGTGTGGAGACACTAAATATGTCAAGGCGTGATGCCTTGAGGTTAAGTTAGCAGGTTTATAAGAACCCCTTGCCAAAAAAATCCTAATAGAAGTGAAAATGGTATAGCTTGAGATGGAAGGCGGTTAGAGTGTGGTGACCCAAATAATGATGAAGGTGTGGAAGCATCGGCAATGAGTTGTAGGACTTGACAATTATGAGGCAACTAAGCAAAAGATGCAAAATAATTGATCAAACTGGTAAAAGGTAACTACCCAAAACATCTTATTGGGATAAGGAAATTAAATATACCTTTATGGGGGATAAATTGCTTATGTTGTGATATAATAAGTCAATATCGTAAAAGAAATGCTCATTGTAAAAGAAAGCCATCGTTTGGGATACCCAAACACTCTAAAATATCAAGAAGTGGTGTTTGGTATCATGAGGGCGTTAAATAAGGCCCCAAGAGACTAAGTCCCTAGCGAATGATGAATAGAACGTGCTATTTAAACATCCAAGGTTGCAAAGACGGGAGAAATCTGTATATCCGAATTAGACAAAGCCAAAAAAGGATTTTGGCAAGACTAGTGATGGCCATATAACGCCCATAAGTAGCAACATTAATCCCGGTGTATAGGATTACAAAGTGAGCATACCCGGATTGAAGAACCATTCCCTAGGCTATCAGGTAAATTCATCCTTAAGAATACTTGCTAAGGCATGGTAGATAGTGCAAAGCTATCCTCTTAGTCTGGAGGAAAATAACCGAAGGAAACATGTGAGGCCAAAAAGCAAGTAGTAAAATGATAGAATCGAACCAAAGGGCATAACCAAGGGTGGTTATGCAAGTTGGAAGTGGAGAATAAAGTGAGTGCTCAAGCATGTTATTATTAACAACCATGATGCCATGAAAAGTCTAATGTATGGAATTATCCATATTAGACTATATGGCAATTAAAAAACTTGTGAAAGGAGAGGCCTTAGCAAGTTAAAGGATAGAGTCCCTTCAAAAGTTCCCAAAGACAATTCTAAGTAGATTAGTACCTAAAAAGACAAGCGTAAATGACTTGTAGAACATGCAAAATCAAAGTGGCGCAGCAGAAGCGTAGTCTTGAAGCTTGGCATGAGGCGAGGCTATCAAGGTTGGGGAAGTAATCCTTGAGTGTTCAAAGAAAGGGCTTTGAACAAAAGTCAATGGTTAAGGACTTTCACGCTTATACATGAAACTATATTACTTTAGTTGGGAGACTTACTAAGCGAAATTGGCAAGTTGGGGGGAATAAAGACCCTAGTTGAAGGTATTGATTTTAAAAAGGGGTGGCTTATGGGGCCAAACATAGAGGAGTCTATGTATGATCACAAACTTGTCAAGTGAGAGGATTTGGCAGTTTGAAGGAATTAAATTCCTAAGCTGTGATCTATAGCGCGCTTTAAATATAAGTTGGTGCATTGGCATAAGGAGTCACGCTAAGCATTTTGTATGATGCCGTCTGTAGATGCATATATGGAGCTTGGGTTCAAGTCCCGACCCTCTAGTGCTTGGGTTCGAGTCTCAACTCACTAGAGTGCAGTGATGGTTGGGAATATGAAGACACTCATTTTTTGGTGGTCATTGACTCTCAATAAGGAGATTGGCTTGGGCACACTGCCAAGTGGGGGATGTCCCAGAGTCATGATGCATAGTTAGATTGCTTAGTGTGAAAGTTCAGTATATCTAACTTGAACACTTTGGTGCAAGTGGAACCAAGGACATGGTGAATGAAATGGGGACACCCAATCTCAATTGCTATGGACCCTTGGCCGGAAGAATTAACTTGGGTGCACTATTAAGTGTGGGGGATGCCCTCAGGGTCATGGTCAACAACTTAAAGGTTTAGAAGATCTAGTACCTATTAACAAACCAATTAAGGTGTCAAAGGTAGATTGCTAAGTGATTTTACAGCTAAGCAAAGACAAGGTCCTTGTGAGGTTAAGGAATAAGGTTCCTAGTTCAAAGTGTTGATTTAAACTATTGATAATGGTGTGGCTTGGTCAAGGTGATCAAGTGGGAAGAACACGTAAAGGAAATAAGCTATATCAATGTGATGGCATAGTGAGTCCAAAGAAAGTAATGTCGAGGAGAGACCTATAGGAGGGTCACAAAGTTAGACTGTGGATAGAGTATATAGTAAAAAATGTTAAAGAGACTTACTAGGGGTGAACACCTTCTATAATTGGTAAAACAAAGTCTTTGCTATGGAACCAAAAAGAAACCTTGAGAATGGAGGTAGTGATTTTATATTGTTGGGTGCAACAATCAAAGGATAGGAGCAAAGGACTAGTGGCTAGGAAAAGAGCCATAGGAATCATGGGAAGGAATCTAAATGGCAAAGTTAGGCTAAGAACACTAAGGTGTTAGATGCTAACGGATTGTGAGAAGGGTTCTAAAGATGGATTTTAAACTGCTCCAATTTGGCAAAAGTGGAAGCTCCAAGGGAGGGAGCGGCTAAGTAGCCAAATGATAGGGCCATGGACAGCCTTAGCACAAATTATGATAACTGGAATTTAATGCCAAAAGTGGCAAGAAATAAAAAAAAGGATGATGGCCCTCAAGTAGAGAACTTCCTAGGATAGAGAAGTGGAATTTGCACAATATGTGTAATGCAAGGTGATGAGGGCACCCAGGAAATTGACTTTGAGAAGTCAAAATTAAAAGTTCTAAAGTGTAAAAGTTATATCAATGAAAGTTGAGACTATTCGAGAATAAATAGTGGGATTGAGATAGAGAAGGTGTCTCTAAGGGGTTTAGCAAGAATTAAACCAATAAAAGGAAAAAATCACCACAAGTAGTTGAAGGAGTCTCTAAGTTGGAAAGGCTATGTTCCTTAGAGGATGGACGAGGTATGGTGAGCCTTCGGTGTCAAACCATTGACAAATATTGGCTAAGTGTCAAAGATGGAAAGGGTAATACATGTGTAGCGCACGTGGTTTTGACCCTTTATCCTATGGTGATTTACCATAGGATAACACCACGAAGCGGAACCTAAACCCTCTTTGTGCCACGTGACAGATGCCACGTGTCACATGCCACGTGTCCATGCCACGTGTCCATAGGAACCCGAAGTTCAGGGCCTTGGGCCACTGAACGAAGGAACGGTGCCAAACTCCCAAGCATGGAGCCAAGGAGTGACAGAACCGAACCACGGAGCAACTCCCGAGCATGAAGCCCAAGGAGCGAAGGGACAGGAGCCCGGAGCGACTTGGAACAGTCCTGGAGCAACCAGCATCCCAATGCCAGGACCAGCACGCAAAACGGAACCAAATGGAGTCTGGCGCTATTTCGGCATACCGGTGGCCTAACGTGAGGATATGGGTACTCCACCAACTAGCATGGAATGGAACTTGGGCTTAGACCCAAGCCGGACGCAGAACAAGGACAGGCACGCAAGCGGGAGCTAGACTATGCCTCAGGTTGGTCGGCCATGCCCAACCTACCCACTATCCCTACTATACATTTGGAACCCCCCATAGCCCCCCCCCCTTGAGGAACACACGCTTTGGGCTTTCACCCCAAGCCTCCCTTAGTATCAGGAGTTAGTCTCTAGGACAAGCTCGAAACTTACTAAATATGGAATGTCCTTAGATTGCGAATTTGGACACGGGACGAACACCATTGTGTTTAGGCCGATCTCTACATTCCGTAGATATGCCAAATGAGCAAATCTGGACACTTTCCATAAATAGCATTTGGGACCAAAATGAGACTAACACAAAGGGCATGATAGCGAAGGTGTTTGGCAGACACGGTAAGCTATCATCTAGCGATATTGAGGGACCAATCTCAATATCGCGGGGGTTCTTGATACTAGCAAGTGCAAGCCAATGACAGGAGTTTCTCAAACCAGGCCGAGTATGCTCAGCAAGAAACACATAGGGTTCCTACCTTATGTTTATCCGATCTAAGTACACGGTCATTGACCAGTTTCTCAACTAGCTCAAGTGGGAAACTGATAACGGGTCCAGCAATACCGACCTCCTGCCATCGTGGCAGTAAGGTAAGAGTGTCCGTAAGGACTAGTCGACAGGTAACTTTCGATACCCGAAGTCACATGCGCGACACTCTCCCCCCCTAGGGAAGATCGACGTCCTCGTCGATGCATACTCGAGTCTAGAATACCGCCAAGGAAACAACTCCAGAAAAAGTTCATGGTATTCACACTATGTGAGAAATGCACCAACTTAAATGAGTTAGGAGGCAACCTCTTTGTCTAACGCAGATGCGCTACCAGCTCAGACACCTTCCGGCCGTCGCCGACAAGGAAATGACCAACAGAGTTAGCCACCCTTGCTGCTCTGGGTGTCACCCAGCTTACAAAAGTGTGATATGCCCCTGCCCGCAGAGACTTAGAGAGAGAAGCCAAAGGCCCCAACCCTCCTGAGCAAAGAAACCAAACCCGTCGGTAAGGTTTAGATAGACTACTATAAACAGGCAGTTAGAGTTGTTTACACGGTCATGCCCTTTCAACGGAACAAGGAACATCGACAAAGAGGCGGGTTATGTGACCAGTCGACAGTAGCTACCCCATGACTAGAGATTTCAACATGCACACGAAGTGCCGAAGCCAGTCTGCCTATACTGGCCCAAACTCAAAGATCAATAGATGGACAATATCAAAGTCGTAAACAATGATATCTTAGAGTCTTAATTATCAGTGAGTATATCTTAGATTAGAACACAAAAGTATTCCAAGCAAGTTATCATCCGATAAACTAATATTGTAGAGTATAGGAACCACCAAGATCATCATAATTGGTAAACATAGGATTCACCATCAAACAAAATTCAATAGCAAGTATATCATCAAGTAAACTCAATGATAAAGTTTAACTATTAAAGATTGCAGATAGAATACCAAACAACTTACGAAAGACAACTCAAAGAACACAAAGTATCATTGACTGATAAGCAAAATGCTCGCGAATGTATCACCCAAAGGAAATAACATCCAAATCTATCAAAACTAACTTGAGCAACAATTAATAGAAGAGAATGAATGTGGTAAGACCAACAAACACTCATTCCTGCCAACTATCACAAAAGCTAATCTGAATAGATCCCAGCCAACAATACCAAGGAACTCAAGTTGCCGAAGCAAGTGTCAGCAACATCCTACTGATGTCTCAAACCCAAGAGACCAATCCAGAGCAAATCACAAAGAACATGTGATATTGCGAAAAGCCACAAGCCATCAAAGAGAACAACTAACTACCATAAAAGATCATCAATCATCCTATCAATAGAGAAATGCATAATCATCATCGAAGAAAGAATCTACTATCCCGAAGAACAGCAAATCATTCTATACCAACAATAATCAAGCAAAACCCTTGACAAGGATAATCAACTATCTTAGATCATAGTCAATCATCACCAATGATTGCCATATGCAAATACTAACTTCAACATTGAAGCTAGGAGCCAAAATGCTTTCCCCAACAACTTCTAACAAATGGAACAATGAGCACAAAAACTCAAATAACCAAAAGTTCGAAGAAGTCTATAGCCAAGTCTTTCCTAACAATGATCACAAGTCTTGTATGAACTAATTTCAATGCTAAAGAAGAAATCATGGTACAACCCACAACATCCTCTTCAACACATCCATAAGTTAAACTTTATAATGCCAAAGCTAATGAAGAGCAGATTTGCATCAATCCAAAAGCTAAGCATAACGAAGCTATGCTCAACAAGTGATCATCTAATCGATCCTCCATGAATCCATCTTTTAACAAGACGTAACTCACTAAATAACAAGCACAAGAAGAATCATTAATGATTAATATATCTCAATTCAAATCCAACAAGGATTCAAACATTTCAATATTGATCTCTAACTCTTCTACTTGTAGAGTTAGCATAGTTCACGACTAAATCACTTTTCAAGGAAAAGCCAAAGCTTAACCCCTACTAAATAATCTCGTCTAGAACACAACTAACTCAAACTTGCCACTCAGTTCATTTGAACGTCAATACAGTTGCTAACTAGCAAATGCACGAATGCCAATAACACAAAGCCATAGCCAAATCATCAACACTATTGTCATCGAGACTAATGAAACGCAATATCAATCCTAAGGATAGACATCTCATCTCACTTGAATCTCAACGTCAATAATATCAATGGCAAGGCATCACCTCAATGCCATCAACATCAGAACAAAGTTAAAAGAAAGCAAGAGTGAATCACCACTCAAAACTCTCTTGCAACCAAGCTAACCAAAGTCGAAGATACTTTAGTCAGTATCCGAGACTAGTTCTTCAACATTACTCAGGTACAGATAACACTTCCTCAAGGAGTGCATCACCACATCCAAGACTCAATGAAATCCAACACTATGAACTAAACGCAACCAAATGATACCAACAGAGGTAGAGTCGACATGCCAATATGGAAAACCCATGTAAGTCAAATGACACGATCCTCCGCAATACCATCCGGTAAAGTAAACCCATCACTGCTAAATCTTCATCAAGCGAAGCAAGTGTCCAAAGCCCTTGACAAAGCCTACAAGCAATCACTAGTTGCAAAGCAACCAACAATCACTTGTCTTGCCTTTCACAAGACCCAAACACTAACTCATGCCATTGAGTTACACACTTGTCCAACATGAACATAATACCCCAAATATGAGATAAAGGTTCATGGACAAGCACAAACTTAAATGACCACTCGAATCCAACTCAACCGCGATAAGCTCACCAATGCATTTAGCCACTAGCTCTGAGCATGCCTTGAAGAGGCTAGCTATGCATGACCAACACTTAGCCGAAACTAAAGCGAAGACCATGAGATGGACTCATATTGGTACACAACCTCCTCATAGACAAAGCTATAGTATGGGTACCAACATCTCAAACTCAAACAACTAAGTTGAACATCACCATCCTCAGCCAAGGCACAGGGCCACCAAGACCAAGTCAAGATTAGTGAGAGCTCACTACTCTCATAGAGTCTAACAAAATGCAATGTGCAATCTGCCACCAAGCATAACGCTACAAAAGAAAGGCACAAGGGTCACCTTTCTAGAAAAGTGCAACGGCCACTTTTCTACACTAACTCCAGACTCTATCCAACTCAATTGCTTTAGCTTCAAAGGTCAGCATCCCTTTCGGGTCGCATCATACAAACTACATACTAAGGTTTAAGCCAACCGAAGTCAACTCTAACCCCTTCACTAGTTTGTACTGGCTTACGAAAACGGAATGGTTTTCGGACAAAGTGATAACAGATCAGCTATTGGAAAAGTCTAAGAAAATTTGTGGAAAATTTCCATCCTAGAAAAAGAATGACTCTCAATCCAGGAATACAAACTTTCAAGACTCAACCAACTTCCTCCTACTAACAACTTCACATAGGTTCACCTCAACACAAATTCTCATGACCCATAGTATGCTTAAGCCACAAACATCTTTTTGCCCATTCTTTCGACATCCAACACCGATATCCGTAAAATGCAAATGGAACATCCAAGGCTTGATCACGAAGACCACATCTTCGAATATCCATATTGCACTAACACTCTTCTTCAACCATCTTTAAGATCCAATGTGAAGCCCAAACACTAACAAGAAAAATGACATAGAAAATCAAGCTCTAAGGAAACTTCCTCATCACTCGAAAATAACAATGCCACTTCCACTAACACAAGTGCTAGCAATGTCAATGCCTCAACTTCACACCTTCTCTATCCAACAATCTACTCCAAGTGCTAGCGGATCAACCGACAAGCTATAACAAGTGAATGCTATAACCCTTTTTCAAACACCTTAGTGGGCAAACTCAAGGAACAAGGAACCAACTTAAGCTTAGCATAATGGACCATCATCGAGAATCCAGTCAAAGCTACTACAATGCTACTTCGTGCAAGTAGACTAGCTTCACCATCAACCACTTTGGGGTTGATCATCATTTAACCAAGCAACTTCGTAAACACATTGCTCATTATCACATGGATATGATATGGAAATCACAATGACTTGATCATCAATTGAGCAACACCACGAGCAATGCCAATGTCATTACTTCAAAAGTTTATGTGAGTATCAAGTGCCAACTCAATTCGACAAAATGCAACATAGATGCCACACTTCACCGATAGAGACTTACAACACCCAACACCACTAACCTTTGTTCACAACATGGCCAAGCTCATGCCACTCTCTCTATTTGACCAAACTTAAAACTAGTCCAACACCAAGCTACTCGAGGAGCAATAGCAAGGTTCCCCGGAAAAGAATTGAGCATTGTAACTCAAGTCTTCCAATAGCGAGTCTAAACAAAATGGTATAACGTTTCACCGTTATCCATCCCATGACTCACCACTTATAAGACCATCATTTCCAACATGCATCAAGGTAGGGACTCTTGATTGCATAATATGAACATGAGCAATGAGTTAACACATCATTGCAAATCATCTCTCCAAGAAGAGAAGATGATTTACGTGTTTGATCCTTCGTCCCTGATGACTCTCTTTTCGGTCTCATCTTTGACTAAACCTCAAGCTTGCTTTCGCACTGCCTTCAGTCCAATCCAAGAAAAGTTTACGAGAGAGCACAGCAACAATTACTTGAATCAATTGACTCATCCCTACAATCTTGATTGATCCACTTGTAACCATGCCTAGGAAGGATCCACTAGTGCCGTGCTAAACAGCTACGGACCAGCCTATTTGCCACTCATAGCAAACCCAGGGAAAGTTTACTTTCACCCATGGTACATGGAACAACTCATGGAACCATCGATAGGCTAACATTAATCTTGCCAACTCAAAGTGTAACCTCGAGTTGCTAATGTGCCTCACACACGAGCCCAAGCGTAAACTCGTGCTAACAAAGCATCTCAATCCCTTTTGTGAGCCCAAGCTCAAGCTCACAGAATATGGTACAAAAGGTAACCAAAACCATACCCAAGGAACGAATGTGAACCCTTTGCACCAAACGTGTACCCACTCGGATCATCGTTTTCATCTCTGCGTATGCAACGAGACTAGTTGCCCAATCTCATTGAATAGTACTCGCTGAGACTCATCCTCTGAAACCAAATGTAGCGCACGTGGTTTTGACCCTTTATCCTATGGTGATTTACCATAGGATAACACCACGAAGCGGAACCTAAACCCTCTTTGTGCCACGTGACAGATGCCACGTGTCACATGCCACGTGTCCATGCCACGTGTCCATAGGAACCCGAAGTTCAGGGCCTTGGGCCACTGAACGAAGGAACGGTGCCAAACTCCCAAGCATGGAGCCAAGGAGTGACAGAACCGAACCACGGAGCAACTCCCGAGCATGAAGCCCAAGGAGCGAAGGGACAGGAGCCCGGAGCGACTTGGAACAGTCCTGGAGCAACCAGCATCCCAATGCCAGGACCAGCACGCAAAACGGAACCAAATGGAGTCTGGCGCTATTTCGGCATACCGGTGGCCTAACGTGAGGATATGGGTACTCCACCAACTAGCATGGAATGGAACTTGGGCTTAGACCCAAGCCGGACGCAGAATAAGGATAGGCACGCAAGCGGGAGCTAGACTATGCCTCAGGTTGGTCGGCCATGCCCGACCTACCCACTATCCCTACTATACATTTGGAACCCCCCATAGCCCCCCCCCCTTGAGGAACACACGCTTTGGGCTTTCACCCCAAGCCTCCCTTAGTATCAGGAGTTAGTCTCTAGGACAAGCTCGAAACTTACTAAATATGGAATGTCCTTAGATTGCGAATTTGGACACGGGACAAACACCATTGTGTTTAGGCCGATCTCTACATTCCGTAGATATGCCAAATGAGCAAATCTGGACACTTTCCATAAATAGCATTTGGGACCAAAATGAGACTAACACAAAGGGCATGATAGCGAAGGTGTTTGGCAGACACGGTAAGCTATCATCTAGCGATATTGAGGGACCAATCTCAATATCGCGGGGGTTCTTGATACTAGCAAGTGCAAGCCAATGACAGGAGTTTCTCAAACCAGGCCGAGTATGCTCAGCAAGAAACACATAGGGTTCCTACCTTATGTTTATCCGATCTAAGTACACGGTCATTGACCAGTTTCTCAACTAGCTCAAGTGGGAAACTGATAACGGGTCCAGCAATACCGACCTCCTGCCATCGTGGCAGTAAGGTAAGAGTGTCCGTAAGGACTAGTCGACAGGTAACTTTCGATACCCGAAGTCACATGCGCGACAACATGCTAGTGTTACCTTATAAAAATGGTTTATCGTTCAATAAGGACATCAAACTTTATCTATGGGTGGTGGAGTTGTGAAACACAAATCCCAAAGCCCCAAAAGTGGAGCTGAAAAAGTGTCACATGATAGTGGCTGAAAAGGAAGCCAAACAGGAGTAATACGTTTGGATTAAAAGCTTCAACTTGGATAGTCGAGAGTGGGAATGCAACTCCTAACAAAGTGCTCGAGGAACGAGCACGAAGCAAGTAATAAGTAAGTCTCTAGAAAAGAGACACACGAAGACCAATACATGACACGTGGGGGGGTCTGAGATGGACTCGAGATGGTGTCTGAGATGGAGTCCAAGATAGAGTCCGAGATGGACCTAAGATGGAGTCCAAGATAAAGTTCAAGATGGAGTTCGAGATGGACCCAAGATGGAGTCTGAGATGGAGTTTGAGATGGAGTCCGAGATGGACCCAAGATGGAGTCCGAGATGGTGTTTGAGATGGAACCGAGACCGAGACCGAGACCGAGTCTGAGACTAAAACCAAGACCGAGTCCGAGTCTGAATTCGAGTCCGAGGTTGAGTCCGAATTTGAGTTCAAGTCCGACTTCGAGTCCAAATACTAATACAGGCTATTGGGTGAAAGCCCAAAGCAATCGTCCCCCAAGGGGGGGCGGGTTGCAAGGGGTTCCAAAAGTATAGTAGGGAGAGTGTGGGGTTGGACCACAGTGGAACCAATTTGGCCAGGAAAGGTGAGTTTGGCCCAAGAAGGTTGTACCAGGTGTTAGGTGATGAGATAACCACTAGGAAGTCCAAGGCTAAAGTGAATATGGACCGACAAGTGGGGACCCGAGATGGACCCGAGATGGAGTCCGAGATGGAGTCTGAGATGGAGTCCGAGATGGAGTCCGAGATGGAGTTCGAGATGGACCCGAGATGGAGTCCAATATGGACCGAGATGGATCCGAGATGGAGTCCAAGATGGAGTCCGAGATGGACTCGAGATGGAATCCGAGATGGAGTCCGAGAAAGACCGAGATGGAGTCCGAGAAGGACCCGAGATGGAGTCCGAGGTCGAGACCGAGACTGGGACCGAGACCAAGACCGAGATCAGCACCGAGACCGAGACCGAAGCCGAGGCCAAGACCGAGCCCGAGTCCGAGTCCGAGTCCGAGTCTGATTCTGAGAGGGTGAAAGCCCAAAGCATTCGTCTCCCAGATCCTAGGGGTTTGGTGAGCTCCAAAAGTATAGTAAGGGGGAGGACTACAGTGGAGCCAGTTTGGCCAGGAAAGGCTAGTTTTGCCCAGGAAGGCTATACCTAGTGTTGGGTGATGAACTACCCACTGGGAAGTCCAAGACTAAAGTGAACACGGACCGACAAGCGGGGTAGCTTGGTGAAGTGTTCAAGAGCCAGCTCTAGTTCCCCCGAGAGATCGACTAGCCAATGCTCCCAGTCCAAGTGTGGGTGGCACTACCTACTTGGATACCTAGCGTGGCTCAACAGAACCTCACTCTAAGCCCATAGCTAAAGCACCCAAAGGCGGAAGGCAGGGAGAGTACCCAGGAGGCTTGCGTAGGGCCACGGTGTTCCGAAATGTTGTCCCAAAGTCCCAAACTGTGGAAAGGAAGAGGAGTAGTCCTCTGGAGTGGTGACCAAGGACATGGTCACACAGTGAGAAAGTCCCAGTGGACAGTGGGACTTGATGGTTAGGCCTATGGACCTTGATCCAGTGGCAATGTTGGCGAACACCGCCATGGACATAAAGGGCCTTAGTGGGGACTAGAAAAGAGATATCGGGGAAGGCTATTCCCCATGTTTGCGGGCATCCTAAGGATGCTAATGAGTGGATCTAGGATGATCACTCATGGATGGATGGCCTAGTCTTTGAGAGACGGGACTGTGATGTAGGTGTCGTTAGACCACCGGTGTGACTAAGATGAATGGGCATGGCCTTAGCGTAATGGGCTGATATGTCAGTGGTACTTTGGGGTGTCGGTCATGGGTCGGACATATGGAGCACTTGGACCAAGTGCTAAGGTTGAGTGGCATGGATGCCATTCTCGGGGTTAGCAAGTCCCAAGTCCTGAATTGGACTTATGGAGGTTGTGAATGAGACTCCTCAAAGTGGTCGGAGGTGTAATTAATTGACTAAAGTAGAATGGAAAATTTAGCTGCTTACACAGTCTTTGAAAAACGGGACTATGATGTAAGTGGCGTTGGACCATCAGTGTGACCAAGGTGAATGGGCATGGCTTTAGCATAACAAGCTGATATGTCAATGGTACCTCGGGTGTCGGTCATGGGATCGGACACATGGAGCACTTGGACCAAGTGCAAAAGTTGAGTGGCAGGGATGCCATTCTTGGGGCTAGTAAGCCCCAAGTCTGGAATTGGACTTATGGAGGTTGTGGGAGAGACTCCTCTAAATGGTCGGAGGTGTGGTTAAGTGAGTAAAGTAGAATAAAAAATTTAGTCGCTTATAGTCAGTTTAAAGTTGAAACAATTGAAGTATGTATTTGGGTCCAAAGACACAACCTATCTTAGGTACTATATTTTTCGTGAGGGTTTGCAAGTTGATCCTAACAAACTTGTGGCTATGCTAAAATTCCTTACTCCGAAGTGTGTGAATGATGTATAGCACTTCTTAAGGAAGGTGTAGTATCTTGGTCATTTTGTTGATCATCTTTCTAATTGCATTGCACCATTGTGAGCATTACTAAAGTCATCAATATCATCTTTCATCTAATCTGTAGATTGTGAATGAGCATTTACGGATCTTAAGAGTTGTTAACAACTCCTCCAATTTTGGTTTATCTTGACTACACTCGACTTTTCATTTTCCATATGGATTGATATCGATTTTAGAGGTGTGTTAATGCAAGAGAGCCTAAGTGTGCCTAGTCAGTACCATCCCATTGTGTATATCAACTATACATTATAACCAGCGGAAGTGAATTACTCCACAACAAAGAAAGAGTGTTTAACAACAGTTTGGGGTTTTGAGAAATTTCATGTATATTTACATGGTTCTTGAACATTATTAAAAGGTGATCATGCTGCAATTGCTTCATTATTGAAATAAAAGAATTTGGTTAGTTATATTGTTTAGTGGGTTTTGAAGCTTTAGATATATGATTTTGATACTATTTATCACTTAGGGAGTTTTATAATTGATATTGATGCCTTTTTTCAAGCTCCTCTTTGTTCTTCACTCTCTTATCATATTTCTGATGAATTTATTATTCCAGCATTGGTGGATTGTTTGGATGAGGATTCTATGTTGTTAGTGGTTGCCATACTTGACGTTCAATGTCCATAAGGTGTAGAGCAGGATTTACTTTCTCTTGACGAAGTTCGCGAAGCTCAAAAGATTGAGCCATGGATTCAAAGGCTTTGCGATGGGTTTGAGAATTCTGCATCACTTATTGATGATTTGCTATTTCGGCATTTACATTTTTAATATTACCTTCAGAACGGTTATCTTTATTTTCTAAGGATGGATCTTAATGATATTTATGGCTAGTGGTGCTTTCAATCTTTACTCCACGCTTTTTATATGGCTATTGTGATTCTCCTATTCTAGATGAGCATATGGGATATCATTGTGTGACCTAGAAGTTCCACAAGTCTTTTTAATGGCCAAAGATGCGACATGATATTATCTAATATGTGTGTAGCTACGTTTGGTGTCAAGTTTGTAATACTCCCCCTTGTATTGTGGAAGGATAGTTAGAGTCAATTGCAATTTCCCATTCATTTAAGTTGGTGGTATTTGATTTGATTAGACATTTTCCATTATGGACTACTGGCAATGAGTATATCATTATTGCTTTTGACTATTTAACTCATTTAGGTGAAAGTTGGTGCTTTTACTAGCATGTCTACAACTATTGTTAGATACTTCCTCCTCAATCGAATGGTATTCTAGCATTTCTATTTTGAGCAAATTCTTTCAAATAATAGTTCTGCATTTATGGTTGAGATATTTCACATTTTGACATTTCAATTAGGGATATATTACACTTTTATAAGTGTTTATCATCCATAGTCAAATGGTTTGGTAGAATGGCTCATTCGGACCTTTAAAGGGATGATCGTGAAATACATGAATTTTCAACATTCGGATTGAGATGGTTATTTGCCATTTTTTTCAGTATGTGTATATTATAGAGGTGTAAAGTCTTATTGGTGTTTCACTATATAAACTTTTATATACTCATGATCTAATACTACTAATAGAGTTAGGTTTACTTTCGCAATTGCCATGGGTTACTAATGCTAAGTCGTGGGATTAATATTTAACAAGCATTCTTCCACTTATTTAAGCAAAATTTATTAAATATTTGGGCCACATACAAGTGGGATAATAATGGCATTACAACTTCTATTATCGTTCACTTACAAAGTACAAAGTAGACTTGGTGTTAGTCCATTTTAATTCATTAATTCATTGCCAAGTAAACACTAAAATTGAATTTTACATTTAAAGTCAAAGAAAGTCAAAATGCTTAGAAATATTCTTGAAATTTTACAACTCTTCTGCTTTCGCTGAAGAAAGAAGGAAAGATCGTTGGCTATGGCCGCTGCTCTCGGGGGTTCCCTAACCCTAGCACCGCGAGTGGCGAGCTCACCGCCTGGGAATCTCGCGCCGGCGAATCTAGTGGGGAAAGCTGGCGCTGGCAGTAGAATCGAGGCGAGGGTTTCCAAGGTAGCTCTGGCTATGGCGGCGGGCTCGCCCGTGGAAGAGGCAGTGCACGCTTCGGTATCAGGGGTAAGATTCTATCGCATTTCTTTTCGCAATTTATCCTCGACACGATGTCGACATTAGCGTGTAGTACAAAGTAGCTCGTAGTAGTACCACTACGACTGTGTCGTGATTTCTCATTGTACTACTCTTTGCATGGCCTTCCTAGATCATCCATTTCTCACTCGCCCCGCGATTGTCACAGGCCACGGGAGGAGAAACTTTGCCGGAGCTCCTGGTGAGAGAAGTTTTTGATCGATCAGGGGATGGAAATTGGTTGATCTTTGCTTAGACAGAGTATATGGTGGACATGAAATGCGAGGGTTGTGTCAAGTCGGTTCGCGGCAAGCTGGAGCCTCTGGAAGGTCGTCTGGAATTCTCTCTTTTTTTCTCTAAAGTGGCTCGTTTTCTTCGCAGTACAGGCGTGAAAGCTGTGACCGTAGATCTGTCTAATCAGGTTGTCCGTGTTCTCGGCACGGCTCCAGTGAAAGCCATCTCCGCGGCACTCGAAGAAACCGGCCGCAGTGCCAGGCTCATCGGACAAGGAAGCTTGGAAGGTGAAGTTTGCTTTCGAGCTGTTGTTTGTGGATTTCCTCGTGAGAT
Source organism: Selaginella moellendorffii (assembly GCF_000143415.4). NCBI lineage: Eukaryota > Viridiplantae > Streptophyta > Lycopodiopsida > Selaginellales > Selaginellaceae > Selaginella > Selaginella moellendorffii. The sequence goes on from NW_003314349.1 coordinate 492,049, forward strand.
TTTTTCTTTCTTTGTGTAGATTTTGGAGTCTCTGCTGCGGTCGTAGAGTTCAAGGGCCCCGAGATCCATGGCGTGGTTCGTTTCGCTCAAGTCTCCATGGAGCTTGCTCGCATCGAAGCCACTTTCACCGGCTTGACTCCCGGCGCTCACGGCTGGTCGATCAACACATATGGTGATCTCACCAGAGGCGCTGCGAGCACCGGAGCCATTTTCAATCCTCAGCAGCAAGACACCGAGGTACACAAAAACATATTTTTTTTCCTTCTCGACTCATTTGGAAACTTGTCCCAGCCTCTTGGAGATCTTGGAGCTGTTGTAGCCGACGAAACCGGGCGGGCGGACTTCGCAGGAACAAAGACCGGCTTGCGAGTCACGGACTTGATCGGCCGAGCTCTCGCCATCTACGCCACCGCTGACAAATCCGTCCACGGCATCGCCGCCGCCGTAATTGCTCGAAGCGCTGGAGTCGGGGAGAACTACAAGAAGCTGTGCTCTTGCGATGGAACCATCATCTGGGAGTCGTGAAGTTCTTGCAAACAAAAAAATTCTCGTAGCTATGATCGACTAGTACAAGAAGCTGTGCTCTTGCGATGGAACTATCATTTGAATCGTGAAAGAAGAAAAAATCTCGTAGCTATGATCTTGCGATAGAACTATCATCTGGGAATCGTGCAGTTCTTGCTAAGTGAATCGAAAAAATTCGATATTGGTACTTGGCTATAGTAATTTGGATTCCGTGCTTCCGGGGGACAAGATCTTAACTAACCCAGTACGACACCTTCTTGCCTTCACGTCTGTACGGACGCGCGCGCGCGAGATGACGGCATATTCTCCCGCGACGGTTTATTCCGTGGCGCGTGTAGAATATGCCGCTTATTTGGACATGACAGCTATGGTCGCCTTGTTCTTCACTCTTTTTTCTTCCCCTTCTTCGATCGTCGGCGCGGCACCGCATGCGCTGCTAGATCTCACGAGAAGAATCCGAGCTCCGCGAATCCCCCACGCATCTCTCGAGTTCTTGGAAGGATTTTGGCGGAGCGATGCGCGTGTAGGCGGAGGGCAATGCGGTGGAGCGCGATCCAGCTGGTGATGGCGCTCGCGCTGCTTTCCACGCGCTGCGATGCGCTCGTCCAGGTATGGGGATTCTGGCTAGCGATCGAGCGCCATGCAGCGGCAAAATCTCTGGAAATTTCATTTCTTGGTTGGTTCTTTCTTTCGTTCTTTCTCTGGCAGGATGAGAGGATCTCGGTGGGATTGAGCAAGAGGCCGGTGGCGTGCGTGTGCGCCGATTCCTCGCGCGCGCCGGTGTGTGGGATCGATGGCCACACCTACACCAGCGCTTGCGTGGTACGTTTTTGGTACCCTCTCGCGATCGGATCGAGCGATTTCCCGCAAGAAACTAACGCGCGATTTTCTCACAGGCAGCGTGCCGGGGCGTGGAGGTGAGATCGCGCGGCGCTTGCATTGGAATTCTTGGGAGAAAGAGGCCGAGGAGTTCTCACTCGTGAGTTAAGAGAGAAGAAAAAATTCCTCTCTCTCTTGCGTAGGGTCGAATCTCGTGAGTTAAGCGAGGAGAAGAAAAAATTCCTCTTTCTTTCCTCTCTCTCTCTCTCTCTCTTGCGTAGAGTCGCATCTCGCGACCATTTTGGAGGGTTTCACGCTTTCTCCTGTCGCTTTGGAAAAGCGCGGAAGGAAAACTTTGTTTCTTGCGATCTCGATAATCAAGCATCTTTCTTCCACCAAAAGCCAAGACAAAAGAATCTATGAACCCTAATATATACCCCCGCCACCTTTTCTTTTCCTTGCCTCCATAGCCGAGCTCTTTTATCTTTGCAAACATCTATTGCGCAAATCGAATTAAGTTCTAAAAAGAAAAGCAACAAAAAAAAGAGCAACAAACAAGCTCAAAGCTTAGAATCTATCTGATCAAAGCCTACTCAACTTGGGCAGTACAGCCGATGCCGAGTTCGGACTGAAAATTGAACGCCTCGCGAACCTCTTCAAGAGTCTTAAATGCATCCAGGTTCAAGGAGTCGTCGTGCCCAGCATACGGAGTTCCCTCCAGGTCCTGTTTAACCACAGGGAAGAAAGGCGCCAGCTTGTTGAGGAGAGCAGCCATCCTACTAATCCGTCCACTGTCCATCACGTTCACAAACCGCTGGTGATCTCGGCAACACTCCACCAAGGGCCCAAGCCCAGCCGCGCCAAGGAGGCTAATCACCTCCTCGTTGCTCCAAATCCACGTCACCGTGGCTGTCCAATGGAGAGCGAGGGAAAGACATAGGCAGCAACTTGAGGACTAGCTTCGTCTGTGATGAGATCGGGATGGAGCGTGAGTCTGGAGAGCACACTCGAAGAATGGTGCTCAGCACCAACGCCTTGGGGGGCCTCACAGGGCTGAGTTTCTCCTCCTCGCTTGCTTCCTCTTCCTCCTTTGTTTCCCTGCTGAACCATCTTGTGGGCAGCGATGAACATGAAGCGCAAGTAGCATGACCAGTAGTCGCTGCTCCCCATGCTGACATAGTCATAACAATCTTCTTCTTCCTCCTCTGAAACCTCAACTTCCTCCTGCTGCTGCTCTTGTTGCTCTTCCCCCTCTTCTCTCTCTCTCTTCTTCTTGAGGAGTGCTTTTCGGCGAGCTTGTAAATGCTCCTTCGCCCAGTCGGGAGCCCTGAAAACGATCCCGCGAGTCATACTACTCTATACTATTCGTAATGCCCTTTACATATAGAAGAGAAACGGACAGCTTCAAGCTCAATAATCAAGCTTAACTAAATAAGTATATTATTGTAAAATAATCTGGTATATCCATAGTTTGTCTTAAGCTGAAATTAATTAAGTATATTCTTGGTATATACTTTATAATGTGTATGTATACTTGTATACTTGTATACTTGTCCACTACTTGTATACTTGTATGTTTACGTATACAACATTGCCCTGATGATGGGAATGCGTCATTATTTCAATAGATCAAATTTCAGATATCCTCTGCATATCTTCTAAGTTTGTCACCACAAAGCAGTCCCATAATCGTGTCATTAACTAGGTACACTCCTTTTATAAAGAATCGACGTATTTTCCCACCATCTTAGCTCTCAGTGAACCATGTCGATGTGAGAACTCAAATCCCGCTCGCTGTGCACGGCCATCCCACAAATCGGGCACAAAACCGAGAGAGACTGCCGGAAACTGGAGGGGATCGATGGCGGCGGCGGCGAGCTCTTTGCTGGAATGCTACTCGGACCAAAGTGGTCGCTCTCAAAATGCCGGTTGATCGCGGTCACCCCGTCGAAGATCTTGTCGCAAATCGGACACTGCTCACTGGTGGATTCTTCTTCTTCTTCTTCTTCTTCTTCTCTTGGGCCGCTGCTAAGACTTCCAGCACCACCGTGGACTGCTGCTCGATGCAAATCCATGGCCTTCAGCATCACGGCCCGGTGGCAAACGTCACACTCGTCCGTCCGCGAGCCACAGCTGCTCTCGTGCTGGCTCAACCCGTTTAGCCTGTCTCGCAAATCCTTGGCATCGCCCCCGGCTTGTACCACGTCCCCGCAAAATCTACACGTAATCTTTCGCAGTGGACAATCGGTAGCCTTGTGTTTCACCTGAGATTGGAAGAAGATTCTCAATGTGAGCAAAAGAGAAACAGAAAAGTTCTCGTGCTTACCATGGCCTGCATTTCCAAGACGACTCCACAGTCGCAGCTGTGAGCGACATGGAACACCTCTAAGTGTTTCTGGAGCTCCTCCTGCCGGAAAGCTTCACCGCAACCCGGGCAATGGACGTGCTGGCCCGCCTCCTCCCGCCGAAGAACGATCCCACAGCCCGGATAGCCACACGGGACGTTGTGACGGATGCAGTAGGCCTCGTGTAGCGGAAGCGTACGCGATGGTATCATCTGCTTGCAATTGCCACAAGTCTCGTAGCCATCCTGGACCATCTTCGCCTCAGCACCTCCAACTCTGTGACCTGCCGCTGGCTTTTCTCTGGATTCCCTCCCCTCCACAGCCAGCGTGAAGCTGGACACGCCTCTAAATCCAAACACCGCGATGCTGTAAACTCCTACCGACGCGCCTGCTAGACTGATAACTTTCGTCCCCGTGTCGTGTGACGACCACTGATGCTCATCTCGCGAGGGAAAAATTACCGGATGGGCAGCAACATAGACGTCGGCATCGCCGCCACCGCCACCAACTTGCAACCGGATCAAGAGCTCCAACTCGTCTTTGCTCGCAGCATCCGCCAGCTTTTGATCGACGCTGAACTTGTAGTACCTGTACTGGCCTTCTTCCACTACACCACTCTCGGCTTTGCCTATGAGAAGTGGCACAATCTTCCCGGGAAAGCTCTCCTTTAGCGGCGCATCCACGTCCACTTCCATGTCCGTCTCGAGCACCGACACTGCCGAGGCCGGTTGGAGCTCCAGCACCAGGAGCCTATGATCCACGCCCCCAAAGCTGACGCTCAGGACGTCTCCACACGATAGAGCTGCGTGATGGCGGAGCTTCGTCTCCAGCACGGCCTTGTGATTGGGGACGTCGCCAAAGTCGGGGCTCTCCGGCTGGAGCTTGGCATATCTTCCTTTGGGAAGCCTTACGTAGCGAACTCTCACACTGCTTTGCTCGTCACCCTCGAGCAAACCCGCGTTGCTCCAGACGTGCCAAGGCAGCCCCACGAATCCCTCCTCCGCGGTGAATTCCAAAACCCCGCCGTGCGTCGCCGCGATCTGGCTGGAACTCGCATTGTTCGAAATCTCGAAGAACATCGGGCCCTTGTCGATGGCATTCTGGGACGCCAGTACCTCAAAATCCGCGGCAGGCAGCGTGATCTTGTCGCCATCGCCAGGAATCTTGAAAGCTCGAAGAACCCTGCTGTATCGAACCCCATCCCCCAATTCTCGATCCTCCTCGTCTTGCCGCTGGGCCTAGTACCAGGCATCGATCGCAATGAGAAATCCGAAGAGATCGAGAAGAGGACTTACCGCAAGCGCAGCTTCCGCCGCTTCGATCCGGGCCCGGCGCCGAGCTTCCTCGATCGCCTCGTGCTGCCTAGCCGCCGCCTCGCGAGCTCTCCGCTCCCTCTCCAGCCGCGCCCTAGCCCTCTCTTTCTTCTCCGCTTGCTCCCTCTCCCATTTGGCCTTGGCGGCCTTGAGCTCGAAATCCATTGCCAATGAACCCTAAAAAAGAAGAGTCAATGCTGACACGCCCAAGCAAAAAGACGTCGACGAAAAACTACCCGAAACTACTAGAAGTATCGATCAAGACCATGAAACAATAGTTATTCAAATTAATATTCAAGTAAATACCTGTTAAACAGTCAGGTTGAACTTGCGTAAGAAAGCAAGAAGCAAGGAAGAAAACTCAAGAGCTTACATCTTAGATTGTTGTCCACGGTCGAGCGATTCCAGTTACAGAACCTGCTCCATGACCCCACTCCAATCTGTAAGGCCAATAGAAAACAAACACTTAAACAACTAGTCTCTACAGAGCTACATGCTATGGCTAAAGCACTTTCAAACATCTCTACAAAAAGGAGAAAGAACTGACTTACAGCTTTCCAGATCACACCGTGTTAGTCGCTCCTCTCCTGCTTCTCCACAAACCCTGGAGCTCTGGGTCTCTGGGTGGCCACTGACCACCACAAACATCCCCGTGCCACAAAGATCCCACAAAGATCCCTGTTGCTGCCTCTCTCTCTACGATCGCCTCTTCTTGTCAAGGAAGAAAAACTTGCTTGAAGAAACTCCCAGCAATCATCAAGCTCCTCGCTCGCATTCCCAAACCCTGGACACATCCTCCTCCCCAAGTTGCATTTTGAGCACATAGCTTCCTCCTTCACACGGCTCCAACGCCTGCCAGCCCCTCCACTCGCGATCCCCTCTCCTTGTTGCTGCTGGTCAGTGGCCAGCTCCACTTCTCCACAAACCCGGGAGCTTATGGGCATTCATCTCTGCCACTCCGCTTCCCTGGGAAATTTGCAGTTGGGAGGAGCTGCAGTAAAAGTTCCTTGGCTGCAGTGTTGCTCACACCTCCTCCCCACCCCCATTGGCCGGCCAAAACCTTATTTTGGAAGAAAGAAATGAGTTACTCTGCATCCGACGGCTGCAATTGGCTGGATCTAGTGGCCTAAAAAGTTCTGCACTTCCTCCTCATTATTATAGATAGTCAACTATGTATTCCAGATTGCAATAGGAAAATGCAATATTAGATATTTCCAATTTGCATCAACTTCAGATCTGATTGCATTTAGGTGGCAAGATTATTATATTATTTGATAATTTTTCTAGTGAATTTCCTGGTTTACCAAATAAATAAAATCCATAGTAATATAAATATTGAGGCTACTAGAAGTACTAAAATCGTTTTGAGTTGAGAAGAATAAATTCTTGTTTTGTCACTTTGAGTTTCATATCTATTTTGGTTAATGGATTTTGTTCTGGTAGTACACTTGGTAATTTATACAACACAAAAATGCAATGAAGGGTTAATATATTATCCAACTACTTGCAAATGTATTGATACTATTGATATATTTGGATATAATTTTACATATACAGGTGAAAATTATATACTTTTTCTGTACCATTATGTACTGGCACACCACTACCTGCTATTCATGAATCAAAAGAATCTTATAACACTCAAGAATGCCCATAGAATGTTATACTAAAAATAAAAGTTATAATATATTATTCCTAAAACTAAATTATAAGATATTAACAACGCATTGTCTTAAAAAATTAATAAAATATTAATCTATATACTAAAATGAGTTTTTAAAAATACTTACTGATTTTTTTTGGCAAACTCTTTCATCAGACAATTTGATGTTTGAAATGGTAGGTATAGTTATGGGAACATATATGTGATTTTGCCTAGGAGCATTATATATTTACATATATGAGGATATACATTATTATAATTGTTATAATAGTAATTTAAATGTGATTGTGTGCATTATACTTTTGGCATGGGGATGCCATGTATGAATCCAACCCATGCCAATTGGAATTGTCCATAACACGTAGATAAGATTGTTAGATGTCATATTACAATTGGGTAGAAAAACTCAAACATTACATCAAGCATGCTTCCCAGTATTAGAATTGTGCACTTTAGCTCATCTAACATACTATATAATACCACAATCTCTACCTTTCCATTAATAATTTCATTTAGCACTTGTTGCTTCTACAAGATTCTACTCTTCTAGATAACACTATTGTTTTTGGTGAATACCTTGAGTGCCATGATGTGGCATTTGTAATTTTGAGGTAGAGATTAGTCATCACTCTTTGATGATATAAAATTCACATGCTAACATGGAAAAACCATGAAAGCTTAATAATAGACTCTAGATTAACACCCACAATCCCAAGACCTAATTAAGAGGTCTAATGCAATAATAACATCAGCATAATGGGTAGTGAACATCATCTATAGCATAAAGTTCCATAGCCAGCACTCTTTTGGCATGATGTTTGTTTTAGGTGTCACCAGGTTGATAGATCAATCATCTGATTGCGCATTTTTGCCAAACTTAAAAATGAAGAGGATGCTAATGTGGCAATAAAGTGATGTGGATTAAAAAATTATATGTGAATAAAATCTAATATATACATGCCTTGAAAAAATGTTATGTTAAAAAAATTATTTTCTAAGTCACACATATGTGTTATAACAATTCAAATATACATATGCTTTAATATCATAATTTTTTCATGGTAATACATTTTTTTGTCAGGCCACTCACTCCTATTTGGGAGGAGTACGTCCATCCAAAACCTGCAATAATTTTTTTTAACTATTATTGATTACTCTAGGAAAGTGATTTTATATTAATAAAAATAAGCCAATAATATTCCACAATTTAAAATTTTACTTGAAGGTACTGGTTAAGTTTAATAGGTTTGCCAATTTACATAGAAGTTTGATGAGATGAGCTCTTCTAGTAATAATCTAAGTCATGATTTATTTAGCTTGACAGAATTTGATATTATTTTATTACTTGAAACCTTAGTTAGTAATGAATCTATCCTTAATATAAAGCTCCTTAGTTAATATAAAATATTAGGAATAATAAGGAATATACTAGAATCTTCTTACCTAAATACAAAAGGTTTATTTAAATGAATTTGAGAATATAAAGAAATTCAACACCATAAATTCTCCACAAAACAATTTTGTTTGGCTGGGTAGAACTGTATGGCCTCCATTCATTTTATGACACTTAAGGCTACACATTGGGAGACATTGTTTGCTATAAAACACATAAAATTCATACCCAATAATCTTGCTTTTGAGCCCCAAACATGCACTTAATGCTGAAATTAATTCCATAAAAGTTTGTGATGTGTGATGTAATATCATCTCACCCAAAGCACAAGAAAAAAAATGCAGTGAAAGATAGTGAAATTAGAAGCAACATTAGTGGGATTGAGTGAAGAGGTCGAGAGAATGAAAACAAGAGGAAAAAAAAAAAATTAAATCCTATGTGGTAAGGCCTAACAGCAACTTCTGACAATAAAAATAAGCATAGCCTGCATAGATAAACATTTTTAAAAGCAAATATATTCTTAGAAGTTGGGTTATTATTGCCATGTTTAAATAATTAAAGCATAAAGTTTCTATCTTTAGTTGTTGCTCAATCAAAACATATAGATGGAAGGGACTATACTTAGAATATGCTTGAATATTTTGGGATGTTATACCAATTAACGGTTTTATTCAGATTAATCATGTCTTTATAATTTATAGATATATTTATAATTCATAAACTTTTCTAAACACTTCCTAGTATATTCTTATTTATTCTATTAATGCAATACGATTAATCTTGTTATAAACATGCTTATTCTTATAAACTTTCAACATAAATATGATGAGGCACTTTCAAATGAGTTTCAAAGTATGAAAGAGTACAATTTGATTGTAAATATTCATAACATAGTTAGGATAAGGAACTTAATCAGTTATTCAAAGAGCTTACTATAGAGTTTAATACAAGGTCATTATATGCAGCTTTAGTTAATGCACCTGAAATTGGTTTTAGACCAGAGGATATAGATCTTATAACTTCAAATACTACAACTAGGATTATATCAAATTTACTTTTAATAATAAATGTCAGAATTCCATTAGGTCAAGGTATAGTAGGTAAAATAAATTTTAATCTTGAAATATATGGTACAGCCATCAGAGAGGGAAAAGCTATTGGCATTATTTGGAGCTTTTATGAAACTTTATTTCAGCTTATAAGAAAAATATAGTTTGTCTTTATGCCTATAATATTCATCTGGCTTTATATCAACTTCTATATTAGCAATTAAATTACACATTAATAAACTATATTATAATAATACTAAAAAAGAATAATACTACTATTAAGCATTCTAAGCATTGATGTATGCAATGTGTTTGTAATTATATAATGTAAATAGTTATAAAGAAGAGGATTTACTAGGATTTTATAGGGCTTGTGTGAAGTCATATTGTGTTTTTAAAATTAAGTTTATTTTTATACTAAAGTTGATAGAATCAAAGCTTATTTATTTAATCAGATTTATACTATATAAATTTTAATTAATTAAATTACATTTTAAATTAAGTATACGTATATAAGATATCAAGTCCCTTCTGGTTGTTTGCATTTCTTTATCTCTATTGTTATGACAAGTAATAGTGGTAGTTATTAGCTCTATTTTTGTCTTTGATACTATATGTGGAAAAAACAATTGCAATCTGGTCATAGCTAGTAGAGAAACTATAACTTTGTTGAAAAATAAAAAGTGTAATGAATTTATATTTACTTTGTAAATATGATAGTAATCTTTCATTTTAAAATAATGGAGTATTAAATAGTAAGAATTGAGATATTTTAAATAACATAATTATTTATTATGACAATACTACTAGTAGGCACACAAAAACTAATTTTAAAAACATGGCAGATTTTATAGAGTTTGACTATGAGTTTGTGAATATGGTGGTCAAATAAGTTTATTGTGTTTTTTTTTCAATTTTTGTGTAAATTTAATTTTGGTTTTTTTACAATAGCTCTAGATAGCTTATAAAAAGTACCTTTCAATAATCTCAAATAAGATATACTAAAGTTTATATAGTGTTTTTCAAAATTTATCAATATTTAAAGTGTATATTCAAATAAAAAAAAAAAAAAAGTTTTTCAACTTAAACTAAGATGACTACTAAAATTATCAATAAAAGTTTTAATATTAGTATGGAAATTCAGACCTTACAAGTTTTATATATAAGATAAACCTTGTTCTGTTTATTTGACAACAATATCAGTTTTCATTCAGCAAAAAAAAAGTATGTTTTAATTTTTATAATTTTATTCTAAGTTTTTTTAATTGAAGTAATTTTATTTAGACTATTTTTCTTTATTTAATGTGTCTTTAAGTGGCATTTGGATATATTGACAATTGTGATGATACCTTCCAGCAATTATATTATCTCTATCAAGGGTCATTTGAGTTATTTATGCAATTTTATATTTACTTCTAGAGTCTTTTACTTCATGTAGAGTTAAATATATTAAAACAGATTAAATTGGAAATGTTATAGCCAACACTTAATATACATTTTTTGAGACTTATGTATGTGATTGTCCCAGCCACCCTTGATGACACTTTTTGACTGGTATAACACTATTAAATATCACCTTACACATGCTTTATCTCTACTTTTTATGGGATGTGATTTTGTTCTGATGAAGGTTGACATTGTTGTTGCCTATATTTAAAGACAAAGGTGAGGATGTGGTTATAATTGTGATGTTCATTGTTATACATATAATAAAGCTAGTTACACATATCAGTATTGTCAGTATTTCCTAGATTGGTATCTTTCATTTCTTGGGTGGAAGGTTTGGAATTAAGAACTTGTTAGTGTTGTTGTCATTTGGCACTAGTTCATTTAATATTCATTTTCCAAACTCATTTTTATAATAAAAGGTCCCTTTTTATCTTCTCTATGATAGTTAATATGGGTTTGAGATTATCTTGTATCACTCAGCTTGTTGTCATATGTTGCCATCCACAATTATATTATGTGGCAGAGCCAATCTTTTATCTCAAAGGCAATAGCCATATACATAAATATGTGTAAGATAAAGTAGACCTAGCTATGTATATGGATGATCTCAAACTTGAGTTTTAGGGTACCTCATCTTTGGTATGAATTGATTATAGTGCAATTATACAAAGTATGATTTTGAAGTTTTTCCCCCTTATTACATACTCCATTTCTTAGAAGGAATAAGTAGAATATAAGTGAGAGGAATAAGGGAATATGAAATGAGAGGGTAATTTTATAATCACACTTAGCATGCATTGTAACTAATCCATACCAAATATGAGGTTAAAAGTTTAACTTAACACTATAGTCCTTTCATTTATATTCCACTTCTTTTTTCTACTTTTACTTTTTGTTTCATCATTTTTATATTACTTTTTATTGTGTTTACTTTTTACTCTTTTATTCCCTCTCTAGATCCTTTATATAGTTTTTGTGTTACAATGGTTGACCAACTTATAAAGGAGTATGTTGATTTTTTCAACTTTGATATATCATCTAGGGCTAAAGTTGAAATATGTTATTCTAATTAAAATTTCTATTTGGAGTTGGTGTACACTAAAGGAGATCAAAATCTTATAAACAAATGTCAAAGAAATATTGGAGAAAAGTGCTATCCAAAAGTTTTAGAGTTCTTAGATATCTGAATTTTATTTTGTGACAAATTTTGATAGCAATATTTAATTTTATATTGACTATCATCCATTAAACAATATGATTGTATGCAACTAAAGAGAATGATTCAAGAAATGATTCATAAAAGTTCAAATATAAAAAGAAAAAGCCCATAAATAAAAATGCACCTTCTTTATAATTGGTTAAGGGTCTTGGGATACTTGAGGTTAAACATCTTTATATTTAAATAATATTGGGTTAAATGACTTTCTAGGAAGTCCAAATTCAAGAGATTATAGTGACTATTTTAAATATATACCCTTTACTTCACATTGCCAATTTTCTAGATCATCTAGAAGAAGTTAAGTTAAATCTACATCATTTGGGAGAAGTTATTAATTCACTAAGTAAAATTTGGTTTTTAGATATTAGCAAATGCTAATGATTAAGGAGGATATTCCTAAAATTATTTTTCATACACTATTTAATTTGTATAAGTTCTTAATGATGTTATTTAGTTTGAATAACATTCCATAATTTTTCTAATCATATTGCACAATTGCAAGCATTACTAAAGTTATCAATGTTATTTTTTGTTTTGTTTAAGGATTGTAAATGAGCATTTGCAAATCTTATAGAATTGGCAACTCCCCTAATTTGGCATATCCTGACTACACTCAGTTTTTCATTTTGGACATAGATGCTTTTAATGTTAATCTTAAAAGTGTGTTGATGCAAAAGAGTATAAGGGTGCTTAATTAACATCATCTTATTGTAAAAGTGAACTAATCTATGACAAAGGAGTGTCTAATAATAGTTTAAGGTTTGGAGAAGGTTCATGTATAATTACATGATTTTCAAATGTTATTAGAATCATACTATAGCCACTTTATTATTAAAGTGAAGAATTTGATTTATCATACTTTTTTATAGGTTTTAAAGTTTAAGGTATATGATTGTTTTAATATTAATGCTAATGCCCTTTCTCAAGCTCTTCTTCCTTCTTTGCTCTCTTCTCATTTTGGTAGATTTATGAAGCTCAAAAAGCTGAATTAAGGATTTAAAGGCTTTGTGGTGGGTTTAAGAATATTATATCATTTGCGATTTTGACATTTATATTCTCAATATTACCCTGAGGATAACATTCTTTACTTTGTAAAGATTGATATTAATAACTATTTGCAGTTAGTACTACCTTTGATATTTGTGAACTTTCCATATTCATATTAAGATGGTTATTTGTCATTTCTCTAGTATGTATATGTTATAAAAGATGCAAAGTTTCATTAATATTTCATTATATAAACTCTTATATAGTTTTGATTTTATATTACTAACAAAGTTAAATTTACCTTTACCTCCTATAAGTAGATGATGTTAAGCCTTGGGATTAATATTTGATGATCATTTTTCCACTGGTTCAAATAGATTTTACTAAACACTTAACCCACATACAAATGGGACAATAATAGCACTACAATTTATATTATTATCCACCTATAAAGTATAAAGTAAATAACTTAATATTAATTTATTTTCCCAATCTTATGGTATATGGTTTGTTTAAAGGGTTTATTGTCCAATAGAAGGGACTAAATTAATAAGTTGAATTATAAATTTATGAAATTAGGCACAATATTTAACAAGTTGATCCTTTAGAAATTGTGTGTGTGCAACAAATAAAACATTTCATACAAAAGGATAAAAAAGTTTGACCCACTAGTGCCTCATCTTAATGTTCTTTCAAATCCTAGTGCATCAATTAAAGAACCTTAATTAACTTTTATCATTTTGAGATGAGGGGATGATATGAAGTTTAATGATGCTATATATTATTGTTTAGTGAGATTTTGGTAGTTTTCATATTAATTTCAATTCAGACTACTATATAAGCAAGAGTTTTGGGTTAATTAAATATTAATAAGTCTAAAAATTAAAGAATAAGAACATTTACTTTCATAAAACCCTTTGAAATTGTGAATAACACTCGCAGGAAGCCAAATGCAAAGGCATTTAAATTTCATTAAAAAAATATTTAATTTCATGCTACATAATGATGAAAGCAAATTTTGTTAAAGAAACATTTAATTTCATGCCATATAATGGTGAAAGCATTTGAGATAAAATAAAGATGCTTAAATCTTTATGTTTGCAATGATTGTGCAAGCAATGCAATATCTTAAAATTCTTTGAGCAAATGCACCTTTTAAACTCAAAGTTAGAGATATTTAAAAATGTTAATAATTTAAATATTCACTCTCATAAAACAAAAAGTATTAAGAATTGATTTACACGATGAAGCAAACTTCAGCTCTTTCTGGATCCCACGATCGACCTGAGCAAGCTTTTGTACACTCCCATGTCCTCGTTGGGCAGTACCTCGAGACCCTTCTGGATGCTCTCCACACCCGCAGCTCTCACAATTCGATCTGCCACTGCACTTCCCCTCGCCTGGACGAGCGTCTGGAGGGCTCCCACCGCTCGGCTCCTCAGTACCACCACCTCGTCTCCAAGCAACCCCGTGAGAATCTCCACCACCTTGCTCCTGAGCACTTGCTCCAGGATCACGGGAGACGACGATCCCCTGGAGAAGATCTCCTTGCACACCAAGCAAGCGCTCATCTGGACCTCCTCGCATGGGCAATTGAGCAGCGCCTCGAGCTCCTCCAAAATCCCGGTGCCCAACACTCTCTCCACCACTCTAGCTCCACCAATCTTCATGAGCGCCACGAGCGCCGCCAGAGCCCGAGACTTCACCACCGCCTTGCGGTTCCTCAGCAGCTCCGGCAGCTTCTCGTCCAGCATGTCCGTCTCGAGGAGCTGCGCCATGGCCGCGTCTCCAATCCCCGCCACCTTCACCACCGCGTTAAGCACTCCATCGTGGAGCCACCCCGATCGAGCGTCGAGTAGCAGCACCAGCTCGCCCATCACGTTCTCTCGGATCAAACTCTCGCAAACGTATCTGTCCCTGCCGCTGCTCGATCCAGCTCCGGCGCTCGCGAGCTTGGCTAGAACATCCGCTGCGTCCTTCTTGACGAGTATGTTGATCCCCGGAGCTCCGCTGCTCGAGAGGAGCGTCCGGAGCTTGTGAACGAGCCCGGACGCCACAAGCCCGCGTCCAAACTCCTCGTAGTCGGCCTCCACGAAGCAAGCTGCGATGTACTTGGCTATGGAGGCGTAGGCCGAGGGTGACGAAGCACGGAACAAGAGGTTGACGATCTCGGCACCCACGATCGCGTTGAGCTCCCTGCGAATCTCCTCCTTGCTCGAACAAGCCTTGACCACGTCCACGATGCTCGCCAGCGAGCTCGCGTGGAGATCATCACTGTCCAGGACCAGGATCCCGCGGAGAGCTCCAGCGGCGGCCTGCTTGGATTCCTTGCTCCCGAAGTGTAGCAGCCAGGGAGCCGCCACTGCCCGGGTGTGTGGCTTGGCGAGATTGAGCAGCGCATCCACCGCGCTGGATCTCTTCCGCTCCAAGAACATCACCACCAGATCATGGACGTCGTAGAAGAGGAAGTCAGGTGTCCGGTTGAGCAAGCACCGGCGGACGAGCTCTCGAGCGTGGAGTAAGAACGGGCTCTTCTTCCCGAGCGCCGACCAGAGAGCTTGGAGGCACTCCACCGGGACTGGCTCGTCCCAGGAGATCGCAGCGAGCGAGGTGAAGAGATCGTGTGTGTCGTGCTTGAGTCCCACCGTGCTCAGCTCGATCGTGCTCATCACTCCCGCCAGCCAGTTGAGATGGTTCCCGGAGCAAACTTCCAAGTGATTCGCCACCGCGTTCCACTCCGCCCGCCGCCACGATCCTCGCAGAGCTTCGCCGAGAATCGCCACTGCCAGTGGATGGTGGCTGCAGTGTCGCAAGAGCTTGCTCGCCACAGCCTGTTTGAAAGAAGAACAAGAGTGAGAAAGAAAGCACAAAGAAAGTTGGCGAAGTGTATACTTACTGGGAGATTCTTCTCCGGCATTCCACTGTGGAATCGGAGAACGCCTCGGCTAACCGAGGCCGTGTCGCGGAAGCCGAGCTTGATCGAGGCCACCGAGCCCGACTCCACGCAAGGAACCGGACTATCCTGGCAAGTGATGAGGAACTTGGAGCTATGGCGCTTCAACTGGATGATCCTGTCCACGATCTCCTTGTCACACACATCATCCAGCACGATCAAGTAGGAGGACTCCGCCACCACCTCCTCGAGCAGCGCCCAGCAATCCTGGGAGCTCCCAGCTCTCTGGAGAAGCTCCTTCTGGCAGTTCAGTTCCTGGAGAAGTGACTTTAGCTTGCTCTTGAGCCGGCGATCGCTACCAGCGATTTTCCCGACTCGGATCTCCACTGCGCTATCGGCGAAGCACTGGGGAGGATTCGCGACGATGTACGCCGCGAGGGAGGTTTTTCCCACGCCGGATGGCCCGTGGACGATGATCACGCTGTGCTGGGAGCTGGAAGATAGCTCCTCGCGAATCCTTCTCGTGAGCTTGCTCAGCGGCTGGTATCCCTCGAGCGTGGATGCGTGGAGCCGCGGCGCCGCTCCAAATGCCTGACACGAGAGGAGCTCCAAGATCCCTTCCTGGTAGTCCAGCCAAATGCCCAGCTCCTCGCATAGCGCCTCCAGCGGCGCCGCCAATCCACCGCCGCCGCCGCCGCCGCCGCGCGAAAAGCAAGTCCTGCGAAGAACGTACCACATCGAGGAGGATGGTCTCTTCTCCGGGGCGATGATCTTGCCGCGATGGAGAATCGCTCGCGCGGCGTCCATGGCCGGGACGAGCCTGGCGCAAAGAACATCCATGCTCTCCAGGCGCGCCATGACGAAGGCGGCGTGCTCGTTGTTGTGGCGGAGGATGTGCCATGACCTGGAATGGAGCTGGTGGAGCTGTGCTAGCCTCTGCTGGAGCCTCTCCGCCGCCGCCACAGCTCCGCCCACATCGCCGCCGCCATCGCTGCACCCTCGCAGCTTTTGGGCGGTGTCTAGGAGCGACTGGATCGTGTCGGAGGAGGTCTGTGAGACCTCGTAGGGATTCATGGGCGCAAGGAGCTACTCACAAACCAGGATTTGCCCAAATTCGCGATCCAGCGAGCGCTCCCGGCGAGTGGCGCGGCATTTAAGGCGATTGCTGGGGTGGATCCAGCTGCCCATCACATCAAACATCCATCTTGGTGTCGCTCGCGAGAGAGCGAAGAGAGGGGCTGCGGTGGATCAGTGGTTGAAACAAGTCAATGAAAAGGAGCCATTTTAATCCACCGTGTAATGTCCGGACGTTCTCATGCGCCACCCAAGTTTGACTTTTCCAAAGTAAAGTATCTAGAAGAAATTTCTTGATTGTCAGTTATTATCATGGTCAAAGAGGAACTAGCGATGGATGGTAAAAGGAATCTTTCCCAGGTTGAAATTGAGAATTCTTCACAGTAGAGGAAATTTTTGCGAATGGATCAAGTGTTCTAGTCGTTTCTGGCTTGACCACAAAACATGTCATACATACATCCATGGAGAGAATCAATCACTCACAACCCATGCACGAACCCAAATGTTATTTTTCTTTACATGGGAAATGGGAGATGCATAGCATGACCATGGTCCTCGCGCGCATTCATGACCAATACCCGTAAAGCGTACGACAATATTTGATAGTGTGTAGAACAACGAATTCTAGACACAAACACCACGCTCTTTCTCTGCCCCAGGTCATACAGCTCACAATTGAATATGGCTGACCATATAGCATTAGTATTGGGTCTCAAGGTGGCTCAGAGTCATAGGACCATAAGTGTTATATATTGCTGTGTGCAAGATATTTCTCCTTCATATGGACAATTGCAACATCTAAACCAACCGGGTGGTAATGTCAGCATGGCAAGGATAGGCAAATATTAAATCACTTCCTCTTTTGCATCTTGGTGTCTGATGCATTTTCTGTATTGTTTTTTCTGCTTTAAGACATGAATGATGCATTCCAGAAAAAAAAAAAATTAATGGTCCCAACATAAGTTTTTTGCAGCTTTATGTATTAGTTTGATTCCAAATAATAAATTCATGATAAAATGCTGAAGTAATTTTAGGTCGCTTAAATATTATTTACAAAAAAGATTATTTTATAAGCCTACAAACCAAAGGTTTTTAATCATAAGTTTACTATATATTCTATAAATTTGCACGCAAAAATAATACTAGATTTTTATATTATTACATAAATATTTTATATATATAATTTCTTGGGCACATAAACTTATATTAAATCTTACAAACATAATACTAACCCAATGTATTTAAAGATTTTGATGATTGCAGTAGTCATTATGGATTTTGGCTGTATTCTTGGTTTTATAGTAATTGACAAAAGAGTTAATACCACTTATGCAAACCTTTGACATTAAGTTTTTATTTTTATTTTGTGTTGAAAAAGATATCAGTGTAATACTTAATGTTTTTTAATATATAAAATATAAAAATTTATTTTACTAATTATAATCTTTGCAATACACAAATTTAAGGTCTTAAAGTTTTTGAATAAAAATAATTACTTCTAAATTTTATGGCCACTGAATAAAAGACTCTAAATTTTATATCACCCAAACTCCTCTTTTTCCTTAATGTTAAATGTAAAGTTTGTTTATCTAGTATAAAATTTACTTCAGGCTGAAAACTTTTCCCTTGTTTAATTTCCAAGTGAGCTAACAAAATGAGTAACTCCTAAAATATACTTTTGGATTGACTAACAATAAGTGGACTATAAAAGTTTTTTTCCTTCAAAGAACTAAACTTTATTTAGTCTTACATAAATAAACTCTTCTACTTGGTTAGAAGGGTATATTAGTGACAAACTCTATAACTATGTTATCTAGAGCTTATCACTAACTAAAATTTATTTAGTCTTACATAAATAAACTCTTCTACTTGGTTGGAAGAGTATATTAGTGATAAACACTAGAACTATGTTATCATCTAAAAAATGATATGCAATACATTTATTATGGTAAAATTAATTTTAAAAGTATTTTTTAATATTAATTTAATTCTTAATGTCTTTTAATATGTTAAAAAGTTGCAATAACTTTGCATAACTAAATATGAAGTCTGGTAAATACTGGGATATATGCAAAAAAAAAATATAAATAATTTCTTCATAAGAGAAATATAAATCTAAATTTCCATGTTCTTATAGTCTTAATACCTTTATTTATAATTTTGACAACTATAAAGTATATTTGTTAAATAATTTTTTTTATAAAAACATCAATTTAATATTTTTATTTGTAAAGACTGAAGATTGGTGATATAATAAATACTGATGTGACATATTAAATGAACCACTTGTTAGCATATTTTTCAAAATATTACAGCTAATATTGATTATTATTATTTATGGTCTATATGAATAATATTTTCTAAAATATGAGTAAATATAAATAATGTTTTTATAATTATATATGAAGTTGCAAAAGTTACTATATCACTATAATTATTTCATAGTAACATATATAATACATTTGTTTTATAGTTATTCCTACTTTTGAACCACTTTCATTATTAATTGTATCTAGAATAAAAACATCATATGCATTAGTGGTATTTCT
This sequence comes from Selaginella moellendorffii, assembly GCF_000143415.4. NCBI lineage: Eukaryota > Viridiplantae > Streptophyta > Lycopodiopsida > Selaginellales > Selaginellaceae > Selaginella > Selaginella moellendorffii. Next base: position 511,327 of record NW_003314349.1, read on the forward strand.
TTCAACATTTAAAGTTCTATATAAACTTTGAGCTTTTGGAAGTTTAGTATTTGGTATAGTATTAATTGCCTTTGCCATTGTATTTATTATTAATACATTTAAAATATCAAAATCACCAAATTTCTTGTATTAATACTTTTACTACAAGTAATATTAAAAAAATCTTTGTATATTTTATTATGTTTTTGTTTGTTATGCTTTACAATTTTAAGGCTGGAGTGACAACATCATATTATATAATTTTTCAGTTGTGTGTACTCAAAAAAATAAATAAAACAAATATGTTTAAGAACTAAGAATAAAATTCATATTGGATCTCAATTTCAATTTAGGAAATATCAGCCTTTCAATTTGCTTGGCAATCTTGATGGCTAAAGATGGTATATGTTCATTTTATTTTATTCTAATTTATATTTGTCTTCTGAAAGAGGACATTCCAGAAAAATTAGTTTACATATCTGCTTGGTAATTGGAGAAATGTATCGGACTCTCTTCCAGCTTTCATTAATGCAAGGTTCAAAGCTAGAAGAAGCCTCCTTTTAATCAAGAAAATGTCAACTGAAGCATAGCCGTGGATAAGAGCATGTAGGGAGCGCTCTTGTCTTCGCTCACATTGCACTTTGGCGCATTGATGGATCCAATCTCGCCATGGCTCCTGCGTGCAGCAAGCAAGCTCACACACACGGCATGGTCAGGCAAATAAGGCATTGAATCGATCAAGTCTTGGGCATCTTCCAGCCGCCCCAATCTCCCAAGAATGTCAACCATGCAGCAGTAGTGCTGCAAGCTCGGCAAAATGCCGTGATCGGCAACCATTCCCACAAAATGGGACCGAGCGCTCTCGAGCTGCCCAGCATGGCTGCGGGCAGTCAAAATGCCCGCGTACGTGGTCGCATCGGGCTTCATCCCCTCCAGTTCCATGCTGTGGTATAGCCCCACGGCAACCGCGGTGTAACCGTGGTGACCACATGCGGCAACCACGGCGTTCCATGTCAGTGTGCTCCACGCCGGCATCCTGCCAAGGGTCTTTGTTGACTCTCGGAGATTCCCAGCCCGACAGTAGGCCGCAATGAGGGTGTTCCAGACTACCAGGTTGTGCTCGGGCATGGAATCAAACACGGCTTTAGCTTTTCCAAGGTTTCCAGATGCGGCATTTGCTGTGATAATCGACGTCCATGCAATGGTTGAAATATGGGGCATAGTTTTGAGAAAATCCACAGCTCTATCTGGGTCTCCAAGCATTGAGTAAGACGAGACCATGGCGTTCCACGAGACTTCGTTTCTCTGAGGCATATTCTGGAATAGTTCCTCTGCTCCTATGATCATTCCTGCCTGCGCATTTGCGAAAATGAGAGATGTCCATGAGACTAGAGTGGTCTGTGGCATTTTCCCAAACAGAGATCTTGCTTCCAAAATGTTTCCGTTTTCTGAAGCGGCTTGTAGCATTGCGTCCCACGCTACGGCATCACGGGCAGGCATTCTCTCAAAAACACGCTTTGCTTCTTCGAGAAGCCCATTCACGGCATTTGCGGAAAGCATAGCGGTCCAAGCAACAACGCAGCTTTGCTGAATCGTCTTGAAAATATGACCGCACTGAAGAAGATCGCCGTTTTGCGAGTACGCAACTAGAAGTGCAGTGCTTGCAACAACCCCGTGCGAAGGCATTGCATCAAACTGCCTCCTCGCATCATCAAGATGCCCGTTTCGGGCATAAGCCAACACCATGAAGTTCCACGAGTAAACATTCCGCTGCTTCACGGAATCAAACGTAGCACGCGCCTGTGCCAGACTTCCGCTCCGCCCATAAGCCTCGATCAGAAAATTCGCAAGGAGACGATCGGATCTAAACTCTTCCGCCCCAAGAATGATCGCGTGGATCCGAGTCGTGTCCACGAGACTCGTGCTTTGCCGGAGACGATTCGCGAGAAGCGCAACATTCATAGGCGCCGAAAAAATGGAGTCTCACATTGTTAGTCCACGCTGGTCAGCGTAATGTCAACGGTGGTCAACAAAGCCCGAGATGATCGTCCATTGTTAGGATCAACGCTGGTCAATCAAGCGGCCAAGTGGCCAACACTTGGCTTCCCACGGGAGGAACAAAAAATTTATCTATAGCCTAGGTTATTCCCTCATTCTCTCATTCTCTCTTCATGGCTCTCTTGTTCTTCGAGGAGTATGCCGCGAATTCCTACCTCTACGCCGTCTTGGTGATCGGATTGGCGTCGCTTCTTCCCATGGGATTGCTGGAGCTCAAAGGAGGAGGTCTGAGGTACTCCAAATTCGCCGAGGGCAAGAGTCCGCTAGGCGAAATCCCCAGCAGAATCGCCATGTTTCTCTTCTATTTCCCCTCGGCGGCATTGGCAGGAGCTGTTTTGAGCGCCACCATGGGAATTCTCCCATCGCTCGCCCCGGAATTCCTCAAGAACACTCACCCTAGTCCCAGGTTCCTGGTGCTCACCGCTGCGATTTGCATCCATTTCTCCAAGAGGGTCATCGAGGCAAGTGATTCTTTCCAAGCTGGTCACACTTTCTCACGATCTTTCAGGTGCTGTTCGTGCACAAGTACTCCGGCAATGCTGAGCTCCTGTCCAGCTTGAGCATCGTGTTCTTCTACACGGCCTCCACGGCCAATCTCCTCTACGCGCAGCAAGTGGCGGAGGATCTGGCACCACCCAAGATCGACTTGATGTTCCTGGGGTGTGTGTTCTTCGTGGTCGGCATCGTCGGGAACTTCTACCACCACGATTTGCTCGCCCAGCTGAGAAGTGGCCGCTCCCCGCAGCAGCCGAGATACGTGGTTCCTCACGGTGGATTGTTCGATCTCGTCGCGTGCCCGCACTATCTGTTCGAGATCATCGATTTCATAGGCCTGGGGATGATCTCCCAGACTGCCATCAGCGCCGCCACAGTGATGCTCGTCGCCTTCTACCTCACCTCGCGAAGCATTTCCACCCGGCGATGGTACCTCAAGAAAGTCGATGGCTTCCCGAGACAGAGGAAGGCTTTGATTCCATTTGTCCTGTAAATGACGTGTCAGTGACATGGCAGCTGTTCTAATGTCTGTCGGTGCCACGTCAGGAAGCGCGGAGAAAGGATATTCGATTAGGGTTTATGGTGATTTTAGGGAAGAAGGCAGAGGAGAGGAAGGAATCGCTTTGGCGCGTGGCGAGGCGATGATTTCTTCCAGCGGCTTCACTCCTTGCTGATTTGGGCGGCTACATTTGTGGCACTCGTTTCTCGATTGGGCGGGCCAGCAGCTATGTCGGCCGTGCTCGCGTCCCCATTTCTTGCGCAGCAAATCCGAGCTCCTGACGGTAAGTCTTTTCCTCGATTTCCCTGACTCAGTAGCTCCAATTCTATCCAAATCTACAGTAGGAGCGGCTATTACCGGGAGTAGCGTTAGGATAATTCATGTTGGTCACCGCAAATTCGATGTCTCGGCTCTAGCAGTGACAACCACTTGCAGCGCGATGAGGGTATGTATGACTGATTGATTTTTCTTGTTCGAAATTTGTCTAAACTTCTTGGGATTTCTAGGCAACGTGTGAAGCCCAGCAGCAGACAATCCAAAACCAGTCGGCTGTCGTCTCCAAGACGGCTCCAATGCAATGTAAGCGTTTGTTCTTTGTGTTCTTCGTGTCGAATGGTAGAGAAGGGCTTCTTATCGATGGTTTTGTGTCTCGATCGCCAGCGAAGGAAGCTTTCGTCCCCAAGCTTGACGATGGCGGTGGCGGTGGCCCCGGCGGCGGGGACGACGGTGGCGGCGATGGTGGCGGCGGTGGCGGAGGATGGGGAGCTGGGGGATGGTGCTTCTGGGGCGTGCTACTTCTGCTTGGATTTCTAAAGAGCAACGAGGAGAACAGCAAGAAGAGGAGAAGGCGAAGACAATTGTAAAATATTTTTTTTCCAATCGATCATATTTCTTTGAATTAGGGTTCGTCTGCTGAATAATGAAAAAATTATTTTTTGTGGGGAGGGACATTATAAAACTGGCAATTCCCAATGTTATGTCACTACTGTTGAGATCGCTATGGATGGGTTGGAAGAGAGCAATCTTAATAATAATGACATTAGTAGTTGCCAGTTGTATGTGGATTTTATGAATCAGTGTCACAAAAGTCCCTCCCACAAAAATTATTCTTCAGTCGGTTGTTGTTTTATGGGACTATTTAAAAGTCATAAATTGTTGCTATTTTCTTTTTAAAAAATTCCTACGTAAAGACGGAAATTTAAGAGCACGATTCGGGTTTTTTAAAAGAATAAAAATTGATAATGGAGATGAGGGGCATCGATCCCCTTACCTATCGCATGCGAAGCGATCGCTCTACCATCTGAGCTACATCCCCAAATCGTGGTAACCAATTTAAATTCTGCCATCTTGTGGTCTTGTAAGAACCCTAGCAACGATGGCGTGCGTCCAGGCGATCGCGCGCTGGAATGCAGCCGCGCGCGAGCACGTCATTGCCGATCCTGGTAAGCGCACAGCTCTGCCTCTCCACTCCGTATCCGATGAGTCCAAGAATTTGGCGGATTGCCTCCAATCTCACAAGAAAGCGCGCAATCTCCTGGCCATGGCGCGCGATCCGCCCCGGAAGACCACGTACAGGCTCGCCGTGAGAGAGCTGTGCAATGCCGGGGATCTAGACGCCGCTCACAGGGTTTTGGATCTCATGGAAGAGAAATTCCAGGCCAGGGACGTGATAGCTTGCAGCGCTGTGATCCACTGGTGCTTCCAGAGCAAGAAATATGGAGAAGCCTACGAGCTCCTCAAATCCGCCATCGTTGGAGGCTGCCGTCCAAACGTCGTGACATATGGAGTGGTGATCGAGGGACTTTGCAAGGCGCGGCGGCTCAAAGCCGCGCTGGAGCTCCTGGAGGAGATGATCCTTGGCGGAGCTGTGGCTCCAAACGTGGTGATCTTCAACAGCGTCGTGAATGGATTTGCCAGAGCCGGGCATTTGGATGGCGCTCTTGGGACTCTCCGGATGATGAGAAAGGCTGGGTGTGATCCAGACGAGGTAACTTACAACACTTTGATCGATGTTTTCCACAAGCTTGAGAGGTTTGACAGTGCTCGTGAGCTCCTGGAACAGATGTGGGACTCGGGGATTCGTCCCGGCGTGGTTGCTTACAACACGATCATCTCGGGGCACTGCAAGTCGGGGGATGTGGATGGCGCTCTCGAGATCTTGAGCTTGATGAAAGGTAGAGGTTGCTGGCCGGATCTCTTCACGTACTCGACGCTCATCGCTGCGTTTCTAAAACTTGGCAGGGATCGAGAGCTCCGGAAGTTTGTCAACGTTCTAGTTTCACGGACGTCGATTCCTCCTCTCGTGGCAACTTACGAGCCTCTGATACAGTCGCTGTGCAAGAGGCAGAAGATCCACGAGGCCTTAACGCTCCTGGATCATATGGTGAGGAGTGGACGTCCTCCAGAGATGGCTGAGACTTACAACAATGTCATCGCGAGTTTCTGCGAGGTGTGCAACGTGAGAAAGGCCAAGGGGATTCTAGAGCTGATGATCGATAGCGGATGCAAGCCAGACGTTGTCACTTACAACACTTTGATCAGCGGGCTCTGCAAAGTTCGAAGAGCCGACGACGCTTTGCAGCTCATGCGAGAGATGGAGCCAGCTCCAAACACGATCACGTACAACACCGTCATCAACGGACTCTGGAGGTCCAGGAAGGATACAGAAGCTCAGGCTTTGCTGGACGAGATGATCAGCGTGGGGTGTCCATTCAGCGTCTCGACTTACAACTGCGTTATCGCGAATCTCTGTCGGTCTCGCGAGATGGAGAAGGCAGTGGACGTCTTTCTCTACATGAGGAAGAAGAAATGCGAAACGGACGAGGTAACTTTCGCAACGCTGGTGGACGGGTTTCTCCGAGACAAGAGGTTGGAGGATGCTGGTGGAACGCTGGACTGGATGGCAAGAGCAGGGATTCCCTCGGATGTTAAAAGCTACACCAAGCTTCTCAACGCTCTATGCGACAGAGGCTCTGCTCAAAAGGCCTGCGAGATTTTCAACCTGATGGTGGACCGAGGATACGCTCCAACTCTCGTGAGCTACAACGTTTTGCTCAAAGGGCTGTGCAAGGCACTCAGGGTGGAGCACGCGCTGGTGTTGTTCAGGGAGATGCAAGAAAGAGAAATCCAGCCGGACGTGGTGAGCTACACCACAGTTATCAAAGGTCTCTGTGCTGCGCGAAGAATCGACGAAGCCATCGATTTGTTTCGAGACACCAGTTTCTTGGAGCCAAATGATATCACGCACGAGACACTGAGGATTGGACTTGAGAAGTCGGGCCGCCTGGAAGACTATTCTTCGGTGACAGGAAGAAAGGATCAAAATGCATGACGCTGACCCCGTACACTTTTAAGGGTTTGTTCTTTCTTCGTTCTCATGGCTACTGACTTTACTATCAGAGAAGCTGTGAAGCAAGATCTAGTTCCTGCTGCGACCGTTCTATACAATGCGTTTCTGGAGATAAACAGTGCTACAAATGCTGCTGCTGTGGAGGTCGATTTTCCAAGTGTGGAAGTAGCCATCGCAGCAGTCAGAGGTCGACTGGAAGATGAAAGCTCAGCTGGTGTTGTGGCCGTCCAAGGGGGAGCTGTCATCGGTGTGGGATTCATCGTTTTTGGTTAAGTTGCTGAATTCTGGAATCTGGAATCTAAACCACAAGCCTTTGTTTCAGGAGGAGAGGTGAATTCTCTGGCCCTTGTCTCGGTGATGCCTAGCACAGCAAACAAAGGTGTGGGGAAAGCTATCACTTTGAGCTTGCTGGAGAAATCCCGCAACACAAGCGCAGCATCTATACGACTAGTTCAGGTTCGCAACTTTTGACTCTGGCTTCTCAAAACAGTTTTCTCTCGGGTGTCAGGGAGCTCCGAACACGAAGAGCTTTTCCTTGTACGTGAAATTCGGCTTTCGTCCCGTGGAGTTCTGGAGTAATTTTCATGGCCCACTCAGCAAAGACCAAGCCGAGAAAGCTGCCAACATCGTTGGCATCTCACTATCTGGTAATCCAGTTTTATACAAGATTTACACTTCTACATCTTTGACAGGCTATGTTGTCCGGGAGATGGAGCCGAACGACGTGGATGCTTGCTCCAAGCTCTTCAAGAAGACGTTGGGATACGACCGTGAAGCTCAGATCAGAGACGTGCAGCTTCGAGCATCAGGAAACGGCAGTGTTCTAGTGGTCATCAAAGACGGAGCCATAGTGTGAGAACAGTGCCAAAGTTTTACCTTTCCAGATTCTCAAGCTTTGTCTTTGTGGCTCAGGGGATACACAACGGGTTTTGTTCGCAGTGGCTATGTGATTGCTACAAACGAAGAAGCTGCCATTGCATTATACTCGAGAGCAGCTCATCTTCATATATACATCTTGGGACAGCTCTATCCAACTTTGCTGCGATGGGCGTTCGAAGCTGGCCTTCCATTGATCAGGTACCTCTCATTTCCTGTGAAGTTATTCTTTTTACAAGATGGAATTTGCAGGCATGGATCGTTTATGGTTCTCGGCAGCTATCTCCGGCCGCAGCAAGGCATGCTGTGGAGTCTCTGTGGAGTCAATTGATCCACTCATCTATCTCCAGTCTCAGCAAGGCATTGTGTGAAGTTTCTGTGGATCAGAGCTGTTGCAACTTTTCAGAACCTCCCGTAAGTCTTGCATCCTTTGCTTTTTCATGTCATGCTCCTGGAGTTTCCTGTTCTTTATCTCCTTGTAGCTTTTAGCCTTACGACCAGTTCCAAAGTAGACAGCCTTCGTCTTCGTCCTGGGTGTGAATCTCGAGCACAGAGGCTCCGGAAGCGCTTGCGGTGGCGTCTCCAGATCGACGAGCAAGAGATATGGCGACGGACACCTCGGGTCCAGCTCAAAAGCGTGCCTTGCCGCCACAGCTCCAAGCTCGACATCGCCATGAAGCTTGCAAACGTTGAGCAGCGTCGTCCAAGTCACAGCATCCGGCAAGAAAGGCATCGAAGCGACGAGCTCCTCGGCCTGTCCCAGCCTCCCAGCTCGTCCCAGCGCATTGATCAAGCAGCAGTAGTGATCCACGGTCGGCTCCTCGAAGTGCTGCTCCTGGACCGCGAGAAAGATCTGCCGAGAAGCCTCCAGCAGTCCGGCATGGTTGCACGAATTCAAGAGGCCCACGAAGGTGACGTCGTCCGGATCGACCCCGGCCAAGATCATCCTCCGTGAGAGATGGATCGCTTCGTGGTGCTGCTGGCTCGATCGAGCGTAGGCATGGATCAGCGCGTTCCAGGAGGTGGCATTTGGATTCGGCATCGCGGAGAAGGCGCTCTCGGCTCGGACAAGATCGCCCTTTTGAGCGTGGCCGGCGATGATCGCGTTCCAGGCTCGCGAGTTCTTGACGGGCATCTCCTCGAAGAGCTGGGTGGCGCGGTCGAGATCGCCGTTTTGCGCGTAGGCCGCCACCATCGCCGACCAGGCGTAGACGATCTGGCGCGGGCACTTGTCGAAGATGATCTTTGCCTCAAGGACGAAGCCCGCGATCGCGTAGGCGCGGATGAGCGCCGGCCAGGAGCTATCATCCGGGCGTGGCATCCGATCAAACATCCGCCGCGCCTCATCGGGTTGCCGGTTCTCGGCATACGCCTCGATCATCGCGTTCCAGGACACTGTATCCCTCTCGGGCATCCGATCGAAATAGATCCTCGCGGAGTTTACTCGCAGAGAGCTCCCATGCGCAGTGATCATCGCTGTCCAGGAGATCACATCCCTCTCCGGCATGCCCACGAAGAGATCTCTCGCCTCGTCAAGATGCCCGTTTTGGGCAAATGCTTGGAGCATCGCGTTCCAAGACACCACGCTCCTCTCGGGCATGGAAACGAAGAGTTCCTTCGCGCGATCCAGCCGTCCGTTGGTAGCGTACGACGTAACCATGGCCGTCCACGAGACGATGCCCCGGTACGGCATGCGGTGGAAGACCGATGTGGCGGAGTCGGGTTGCCCGAGCTGGGCATATCCGGTGACCATGGTATTCCACGTCACCATGTCGCGGCGGCCCATCGCCGCGAAGAGGGAGGCGGCGTGGCCGGAGCGATCGTTCTGGAAGAGCGCCGAGAGGAGGATGTTGAAGGAGAAGAGATTTGGGAGCTGGATCGCGTGGAAGACAGCGATGGCGTCGTCAATCCTCTCGCATTTGCCGTAGGCCTCGATGATCGTGTTGGCGAGGAAGGTGCTGTGGTGGAAATCGCTCGCGAGGACGTAATCATGGAGCTCGCGGGTGCGCGCGACATCGCGGGAGTCGCCGCTGGCGCGGATGTGGCGCGCGAGGTCGCCGGGGACGAACTCGGCGCGGTTGAGCTTGCGGGGGCCGGTGAGCGTCTCGCGGCCGTCTGGGGGGTTGCGGCGGAGGAGCTGGCGGAGCTTCTCGGCGGCGCCCTGGCGGCGGAGGCGGCGCGTTCGGATGCGGCGCTTGATCTGGATCTCTGGGATGGGGCGCTCGATCCATTTCTCGCCCAGGAATTGCTGCTCGAAGAGGGATTTGCCGGTTCGCCGCGGCCAGAAGTGGTAGGCGTGGAGGAGATTTCGCTCCTTCCATTTGTCGCTGATGGGGAACTTGGATCTCTGGACGAACAAACTAACGGTCGCCTTTGGCCCCTTATATCGCGGCATTAGGGTTCTTGAAGATTTCGGGGTTTTCTGGAACTGTGACGCTTCAAGGAGTCGAAAATCTGCGTGATCGATAAGCGGGAAGATTTGGCGCTTGCTTTTCAAGGAGCTGCCGGATCGCTTGGAGTTGATCCATCGCAGCCCCGGACGATCGAGCTAGTCGGGAGCCATGACGTAGTGGCTGCTTGGCACTTCTCGCTCGCGGATCATCTCGCGGGCTAGCAGCGCTAGCGCGAAGAAGAGGCTCGGCAGCCTCGTAGCTTCTGTGAGAGATGCACTACTCGTGGCCTTTGCGGAGGACGAGCAGGACAGGAACTGGATCTACTGCGCCGAGGATCCCGACGAGATGAAACAGGTGGCAGCAGAGAGACAACGATTTGCTCTTCGCGGTGGACGAGTACGATGTTTACCACGTGAGGTACGGCGTTGCGAGAGCTCGAGCAGCGATCGGCGTGCTTGCATGCTGGATCGGAGAAGCGATTCCATCGCGATCGAGCGACGAGAATCTCTGAGGCTGAGAGTGCTCGCGAAGAGCGAAGTTGGAGCTTTCCTGCGATGGAAGGGTCTCGACAGCGGAGATCCGCGCGCTAACCGGCTATCTTCCGTGTAGTGAGGATCTACCTCGACGCGGAGATCAAAATGCGTGCTCTTAAACTCACTAAACATTTGCCATATCGTGAGATATCTTAACCAGAAGAACTCATGGAAAGTGTCGCAACAACTCTTTCATCAGCTTCATCTGCTAAGTACCTCTTCATTGTCCAAACCATTGGGGCATGGACTTAAGCTGTGATATGAAGATTTCTGTGAAAATCAGAGATTGGAGATAGATTTTGTTTGGCATTTCAATGATGATCTTAGAGTATATTTCAGTATTATAAGAACCCAGGAGCATAGCATTTTATTCCACCACATATACTTTTGAAAGGAGCACCAGTGTGACCACTGGCAATGGAGCTTGCTAAGCTTCACTCTCGGAGGCTTGAACTAGTGCCACCGCTTTAATAACAAGGTCTCCCAACGCACCAGAAGTAGAAAAGGACGGAAGCTGCACAAGACAATTCGTGCACTCATCGCTGACAGACAGCTTATTACTGCCAATGTATGGACAATCAAAGTTTATAGTGGCAACTTTGGTGCCCTTCGTATAGAGGTCAAATCCACCTGTAGTCCCAGATGGAGAAGCTTGCCTTCCACATGCAGCAAATGGCGGGTTGGGAGAGGTTTCTCCCGCAGCAATGGTTATCCCACCTGGTGCACTCGCGTCGGCGTTCTTATCTGGGTATTTGTACCACTTTCCAAATGTTAAGAAGGAGTTTTTCACTTCTAAGGTGTCTTGTCCCAGGTTTGTGACCCTGAAGGATACCCACTGAGAATATCCTCCCAACTTGCCATCTGCATTGCACATATACTGTAAGCCCAGCAATTAAACTTGAGCTACGTACCGGTGACTTGAAAGATAGAAACTGAGTCCTCTTCTCCAGCTGAAGCAGCAGAAGCTAAGCTCCCAATGGATATGCAAAGCAATGCTAGAAGGAAAGAAGAACTTGACATGATTTGTTGCAAATTTGGGTTTGGGGCTTGAAAATTTATACTCCCTATGGTTACAAAGTTTTAAAACTTGAACCATTTTTTAAACAGGTTAGTGCCTGCTACTCAAAAGGTTTAGACTAAAAGTCCAAGGAGCAATATGTGGCATAATTGTCAGTCCCACGTGAAAGATTGCGACGTATAGCGACGTTTAGCTTTCCAACAATAGAGTTATTTAGGAGAAAATTGAAAAGATAGATCGTCACCTACAAAACCACCATTTCAGCTGAATTGTTCTGTGAAATGGTCGTTGTTTAAGAAATGCAGTACCAAGTTCGTGGCAAGATCCTCCAATTTTTCAGCAAAACCAGGGATCTATCACATGGAAAAGAGATTTACAAATTTGGCAGTGACAATTGTGCAGCAAGCAGCTGCACAATTCATCCATGAATTTGGATGGATCTATGCACATCCTTGAATTTGGAAATCTAGATGTTTGGAAGATGTGAGAGCTTGCAAGAAGCAAAAGAGAGGATCTGCAAAGAATCATTTATTGTGGAACAACATGGAGGATATGCCAAAACGGCTATCCAGAGTGAAGAAATTGCTATGGGACACAAGAACCTTGTAGCCTGGAACCAGGCATACATTCAGGTCAAAGATACTGAAAAGGAGAGAGAATTTGATGCAATGCCAGATAAGTTTAGTGGACTGCGATTCTTACAGCATATGCCCGGTGTAAAAGCGAAGATAATCTTTGATCCGATGACATTTTTCTTCGACATTCAATGATGTCTTTTCGAACCAATTCCCGAGCACGCCTCGTGACGTGGAATTGGTTATCTTCTAAATGCCAGAGCCAAGAGAGTTGTTTCCTCCATCGTCGGAGCATATCCCGGAGCATGCATACGACCGGAGCCAAGCGTCTGTTTGCTGCCATCCCGAGAAGAAAGATCTCATCGCCTGGAACACGCTGATCACGCCGAATGCTCGGGATCAAACGCCACGTTGATGGTGCCTCTGCCGTGATCCTGGCAGTGCAACAAGGCCGTGATCGTTTGTGAGCGTTCTTGGTGCTTGCGGCCAGCTTGGGCTGTTCTAGTGGGGATGGAGCTACTTTCGAAACATGGCCAACGATCACCAAGTCCAAGCGTTGGGTGTGGATCTCTGCGCTTGATCTGGTCAACTAGCTGCCGAGGATCTCATCTCCAGCACGTCCCGGATGGAGCCCGTCAGGAGTCAAGAGGATCCACAACGAGCAGAACTGGCTGCTCACCTCGACACCACCATCTCGTCACTCCTTTCCCATATCTAAGTCGCTCGTAGCTTGTCACGTGGTCCGTGCGTTATAGTGAATAAGGGAGATAGTGAAAATGGGATCCAACGACAACAACGCATACATCTCTCTCCAAAAGTAGTAGTGTTTTATAATTTTACAAAAACTTACGAGCCATTGATTCTTTCCTGGAGTGAAAGTCATGCTCCTTGGAAAAATTAAGATATAAATATCTTTGAAATGTCCAAGGATCTGTTCAACAGTTTATATAATCCGTCGGTCTCATGCTTCTTGGTGGCCGCCACAAGACCCTGTAAACAGTTAATGAATGGATGAATGTTCTTCGCTCTTGTTATCATCACCAAGGTGGCACCAGTCGCACTTTGAAAGAGAAATCTGCCACAGGAGTGATTGTTTTCTTCAAGCTGGAATGAAGCCTAAGTTTACACATAGATCTGGATGCTTGTCATAATGTATGTATGCTATGTCTTTGGTAGGGATCTAATTCAGCGGTGGTCTAAGATGTTGCTATCACCACCACATGAAAAGTTGTTGTGACTGACGGGTATTCCCATCATTGAGGTGGTTTTTTCTTTTGCTTGTTTGTTACGCACAACACTTCGATCAGCGGGCGTTGCAAACTTCGAAGAGCCGACGACGCTTTGCAGCTCATACGAGAGATGGAGCCAGCTCCATACACGATCACGTGCAACACCGTCATCAATGGGCTCTGGAGGTCCAGGAAGGATACAGAAGCTTAGACTTTGCTGGACGAGATGATCAGCATGCGACTTACAACTGCGTTATCGCGAATCTCTGCCGGTCTCGCGAGATGGAGAAGGCAATGGACGTATTTCTACACGAGGAAGAAGAAATGCGAAGCGGACGAGGTAACTTTCGCAACGCTTTCACCCAGTCCGGCGATCTGGAGCGCGCGCTGGACCACCTCCATCGAATGCCGTCTGGTCGTGATCTAGTGTCCTTCCGGGACAATGCTGCTGCAAACGTTTCCCGGGAACGAGGAGGGCGATGCCCGAAGCGTCAAGGATGCGTTTTGGAAGAAGCCACGACAGTGTCTTCCATCGAATGCCCAGGATATACGTCGTGTGGTGGTGCTCGAGCCGACTTGGCGAGAGCGGTGCTGGAGAGGATGCCCTCTCCTGGGCGGCTCTGGTTTACGGCTTCGCTCAAAGGGAACTGGTCCCGGGACGTCTTGGATGCCGCCATAGGTGAGATCGAGCAGATCAAGCATATGTTTGAACAGCAATTCCGGAGGCTTCGAGGGTTTTTTGATGGATTGATCGAGCTAAGGGGAAGTCGTACTTGCTGCTTTCTTCTCGAGTGCTAGCAGCGCTAGCGGAGGACGAGCAGGACAGGAACTACTGCACCTAGGATCTCGACGAGATGAAACAGGTGGCGGCAGAGAGACAACGATTTGCTCTTCGCGGTGGACGAGTACGATGTTTACCACGAGAGGTACGTTGCGAGAGCGAGAGCAGGGATCGACGTGCTGGCATGCTGGATCCTCCATCGCGATGAATCTCTGGGTGTTTTCGAGAGTGCTCGCGAAGAACGAAGTTGGAGCTTTCCTGCGATGGAAGGGTCTCGACGCGGAGCCAGCGGAGATGCGCGAGCTCCGGCTCTCTTCCGCTGCTAGTGAGGATCTACCTCGACGCGTACGTACCCATGTTTTTTCATGAAGAAATCGATATGGGTAGAGCCCCAAAAGCAGAGCCAGATCTTTCGTTGACGGAAGCAATCGTTTGCTGACATATCCAGGAACCTCAGCTTGGGCATTGCGGTACCGAAGCACAGGGGAGCGAGCTACAAGCAGTCATGTCGTGCATCCAAAATGCGCGCTCTTAAACTCGCTAAACCATTGCCGAATCAACTTAACCAATATCTCCATCGGAGGAAGATTTCTGCGAAGATCAAAGATGGGCGATAGATTTTGTTTGGCATTTCAATGAACTTAGGGTGTACTTCAGTAATAAGAACCCAGGAGCGTAGCATTTTATTCCACCATATAATATTTGAAAGGAACACCAGTGTGACCACCGGCAATGGAGCTTGCTACGCTTCACTTTCGGAGGCTTAAACTAGTGCCACCACTTTGAGTACAAGGTCTCCTAGCGCACCGGAAGTAGAAAAGGACGGAAGCTGCACAACACAATTCTTGCACTCATCGCTGACAGACAGCTTATTACTGCCAGTGTATGGACAATCAAAGTGTATAGTGGCAACTTTGAAGCCCTTCGTATAGATGTCAAATCCACCTGTAGTCCCAGATGGAGAACCTTGCCTTCCACATGCAGCAAATGGCGGGTTGGGAGAGGTTGCTCCTGCAGCAATGGTTATAGTTACGAACACGAACACGGAACACGAACACAAGCCTCAGATTTCAGGAACCCGAACACGGAACACGATCACGGCCCATGATGGCTCACGAATATTCTACTGAATATTCTAAGAATATGTTATTTAAAAATTATATTCTATTTCTTGTTACCTGGGATGAGAGGACAACTCACAATATCCTTGCTGCCTGGGCCTTCTCCTAACAGATGAGCTCGCACACGATCAACACCACTCAGTTTGTTCACCATTGGGCAGTATTTGCATGACCATAATTTGTGGCCATGCCCCCTGCTCTCAAGAACACTTACCTCATCCCACCATCGTGAAGAAGGATGCTTTCGCAGTATGCTAGATTGCTGCGCCATGCTTGTTTGCCTTGGATTGCTGCTGCTGTGCCCTGAAATGGTGCGCCCTGGCTGGATTGTTGTGTGATGCCGTGCGCCCTAAAACCAGAATATTCCGCGCGAGAATATTCTGAACAGTGGTCTGTGTTACTAACACGGACCACTGTTCACGAACACGGCCGTGGGAACACGACCCATGGCCGTGTTCGTGAAACACGGTGAACACGGCCGGGATCCCGGCCGTGTTCGTAACACGGATGGTTATCCCACCTGGTGCGCTGCCATCATTGTTCTTATTTGGGTACTTATACCACTTTCCATATGATAAGAAGGAGTTTTTCACTTCTAAGGTGTCTCGTCCCAGGTTTGTGATCTTGAAGGATACCCACTGAGGATATCCTCCCAACTTGCCATCTGCATTACACATGTATTTGTAAGCCCAGCAATTAAACTTAAGTTACGTACCGGTGACTTGAAAGATAGAATCTTCTCCAGCCGAAGCAGCAGAAGCTAAGCTCCCAATGGATATGCAAAGCAATGCTAGAAGGAAAGAAGAACTCAACATGATTTGTTGCAAATTTGGATTTGGGCTTGCAAATTTATACTCCCTAAGTATCACTTTTTAAACGTTTAACAATGGTTATGGAATCTAAAACAAAGCACAAAGTTCTAAAACTTGAACCATTTTTTAAACAGGTTAGTGCCTCCTACTCAAAAGGTTTAGACTAAGGAGCAATATGTGGCATAATTGTCAGTCCCACGTGAAAGATTGCGATGTATAGCGACGTTTAGCTTTCCAACACTAGAGGATAATTATCATAGGAGAAAATTGAAAAGATAGATCGTCACCTATTTCAGCTGAATTCTTCCGTGAAATGGTCGTTGTTTAAGAAATGCAGTACCAACGAGAGCAAGAGTTCGCGGCGAGATCTCCAATTTTGCAGCAAAACCAGGAATCTGTTGCGTGCAAAAGAGATTTACGAATTCGGGGGGAGAGACAATTGTGCAGCAAGCAGCTGCACAATCCATTCATGAATTTGGATGGATCCATGCACATCCATGAAATTGGAAATCCAGATGTTTGGAAGATGTGGGAGCTTGCAAGAAGCAAGAGAGAGATTGCATGGGATCTGCAAGGAATCGTTTATTGTGGAAGAACATGATTGCTGCAAAGGATATGCCAAAACGGCTATCCAGAGTGAAGGAATTGCTATGGGAGACAAGAACATTGTAGTCTGGAACACAATGCTCTAGGCATACAATCAGGTCAAAGATATTGAAAAGGAAAGAGAATTTGATGCAATGCCGGATAAATTTAGTGAACTGCTTTATAAAAGTTTAAAATTAGAGAAAGAAGAAAAGCTTTTGCATAGAAATACTTACTATATTGAACTTTGAATCAATATAACATTTATTCCACACATGTATTATTAAAATTAAGTCCTAAAATTGATCAAGTTACTAGTAAAGTGGTGAAGATGTCAAAAGAACAAAAGTTGTTTAGAAGAAAGCAAAAATCACACAGAGTGGAGTTCTAACATTTATTGTATAGGAATCTTAAATTTGTTCAAAAGTGAATCAAAACATTCGTTCAAAGGGTGCATCATTATCAAAAAAATAACCTTATTGCATATCAACTTAAATCATAAATATAAAATTAATCTAAATGATAACAACAATTAAATGGTAAAACATCATAAAATATTCAAATATATTTTATATATATTCTATATAGATTTATTTAAGCAAACCAAAAAATGTTTTAGATATACCAAAAAAAATTAAATTGAGGAAGTGCTGGACCATGGGCTAGTGAAAGGAGGTGACTAGCTATATTGAGAGACAATGGCCAGAATCAAGTTCATGGAGATAGAACCACAGCAATTCATCAGGAAAACTCCAACCAAACCAGAAAACCAGAAGTATTTTCTATGTTTCTTTGATGATTAGAAAGGCAAAAGGCACTTAAAGGAGAAATTCATTTCACTCACATACAACCCACAACCAAAGAATCATGGGAGCTGAGCAGATCCAAATCCAGCAATTATCTACCTCACACCAATATTTACCTCCCTTCATATAGTTTTTTTTTTTTTGGCATATATATGTGCACTAAAGTTGGGGCATACTGGTAATGTGATTGCCTTTCCATCTAATCTACTGGATAGTGTATAAGATTCACAGTGTCACAGACCTTTGTAATGTGGAGACAAGTGATGACAAGTCTCCATGTCAGCAAAGAAGACAAGTCATTCATCCAAGACACCAACCGCCAAGCGTCACACCCATACCATTATGTACATAACCATACCAAAGCAATGAAGTCAATAGAGTATTCCGCACACAAAAACACACATCTACATGGTATCAGGTTTGTTTAGATCCTGATGGCGAAACACTAGCAAACACAGCAACGTGACGAGCAAGACCGCACTAGGGCTCTCGCAGTCCTTGCTAGGGTGGAACGACGGATTCAAGAACACAAGCGAGCGCAGCATGATATCCATCCATGCCTCTGCCCAAATTGTCGCTTTGTGTGCACGGCGTGTGGGCGTCCCTTCTAGCGATTCCCACCGCCTCTTCCCCCTCCTTGCTTCTAGCTTACTCCTGTTACACGACATACCTCGCCACATAGACATTAGGGTTTTTCTGTTCTGTCCACTAGCGCGGTGCGCTTTGATCCTGATTTGTCTCATGGTATCGGAGTTGGGATAGCGCTATGGAAGGAAAGCCATCCATCCACGAGTTTGATGGAAAAGGGTTTGAGGGATTCAAGATCCATCTTGAATCCTATCTCTTGTTTCATGGTTTGTTAGGGATTATAGATGGGATAGAGTCATCACCGGCTCCAGGCTCTAGTGTTGCTGAGGTGTGTGACTGGAACCTTTGGGATTCCAAGGCTAGAGGGAGTATTGTGATGTGCTTGTCCTAGAATGTTCTCTTTGCTGCCCCATCAATTCCAAAGTCCACTGCGGCAAAGCTCTGGAAGTGGCTGAGTGACACCTATGACACCAAGAGTGAAATGGATGTTTTCAACATCCATTCACAAATGGATTCCTTGAAGCTAGAGGAAAATGGCAATATCCAGACTCACATTGCCAAGCTCCAGGGTTTCTTCACACAACTTGCGGCTGCTGGGGTGAAGCACTGTCTTAGGGATGAGCAGTAGAGGCTGTGGCTCTACAAGTCCTTGCTAGCTAGCTGAAAGAATGTGGTTGAGAGCCTGCTTCTCCAACCAGGGATGACTTGGGCAGATGCCGTGTGGAGTCTTCACAACATTGAGGCCATGCGAAGCGAGAGAGCTGAAATGCCGCAAGCTATGTATTCTTTGCAGGATTCTGGTGGCAAAACCACATGCAGCTGCAAATGCCTAGAAAGGGCAAAATTTCACAGCATGTGGGCGTGCCAAGCCCAAACTTGCTAAGAATCAGTGTGCTCGCTGCTTGGAGATGGGCCATTGGGCTCGAGATTGCCCTGCTCCCAAGCCTGTCAAGCACCTAGCTACGCCAGCGAAAGCCAATTTACTCAAGCGTGATGGAATTGCTCCAGCAAATGAGGCTGCTGAGGAGCTCTACAATGCAGAGGCAATTGCAACACCAAGCCAATGGCTCATAGACTCTAGTTGTACTAATTTTATGGGCAATAAGAAGAGTCTTTTTGAGTGTTATCAGCTAAGCATTGGAAAACATGGTGTTCATTTAGGTGACAATACCACTATCCCCGTGGAAGGCATCAGGCAATTTCGACTCTCACTTGATCATGGGAGGACCATGGCCTTTGATGGTGCCATGCATATTTCCACCTTGTGGCAAAACTTAATGTCCATCGCTAAGATATGTGATCAAAATGTAGTGGTAGTCTTTGATGCAAAGGGAGTCTCTTTGGTTGACTCTAGCGACTTTCATATGCTTGGGACACAGTTGCTTTGTGGGTCACGCATTGGGGACTTATATAAGATTACTACTGTCGACCAGGTTCAAGCCTTTCAGACTATGGAGGCAGATCCTCGTGCAGAGCTTTGGCATAAGAGACTTGGTCATGTTCATTACCAATCTCTTCAACGGATGAAATCCCAAGATATTGTTATTGGAATGGATTTCCAACATATCCCATCTACATTTTATGAAACTTGCATTTTAAGCAAGCATCATCGTCGGAATTTCTCGCCAAATAAGCATCGAGCACTTGGACTTCTGGATTTGGTCCATTCTAATCTTTGTAGCCCCATGGACTTGCCAAGTCACAATGGTGCAAGATATTTCATCACATTCATTAATGACTATAGCTGTCAAACATGCATCCACTTCTTGATGCATAAGAGTGATGCAGTTGCTGCCTTTCAAACATACAAGGCCTACGTTGAAAACCTTTTTGGTTGAAAGATAAAAACTCTTCAAGTTGATGGTGGTGGTGAATACCTCAAGAATGAGCTTTGAGGCATCTATCATGATGTAGGCATACGACTACAAACCACAGCCTACTACACCCCCCAAAAAAATGGTGTTGCAGAAAAGAAGAATCACACTCTTATCAATATTGCTCGCACTTTGTTAGCTAATGCACATCTTGACAAGATGTTTTGGCAAGAGGCCATAGCCACAGCAATGCATGTCCAAAATCACTTTGCCACGGCTGCTTTGGATGGAAAAATCCTTGAGGCATTTTGGACAGGTTCTACTTCTGATGTGTCCCACTTTTGGGTCTTCAGTTGTGTAGCATACGCATATACCCTTGATCAACTTTGGAAAAAGCTTGATCCCAAAAGTAAAAAATTCATCTTTGTGGGATATGCACAGGACAACACCATCAGGAGAAAAGCTTACAAGTTGTGGGATTTTGCATCTCACAAGGCTCTTGTAAGTATAGACATCATGTTCAACAAAGATGACTTTCCCATGTGTACAGAGGCTCTTCAAGATCCTTCTTTCATTGCTGAGACTCAACTTGTTTCTTTGATCCCACTTCTGGGAGATGGTCCACTCTTGCCTCCGCCTCAAGCTCCTATTCATGAGTTGCCACTAGAGATTCCACTGGGGAATCCTCCACTTTTGGACATGCTTGAACTAGCTGATGCTCCTTCAGTTGAAGACAGGCCTCCAACACCTCCACCACCTTGTTGATGTCGTGACATGCTTGATCCGATGCTAGTTCTTGACCACCCTTGGGAACGCCACCCCTCATTGAAAGTTTGGGAATATGCTGAAGCAGATGCTGCAGAGCTTGATGACTTTTGTGGCCTTGTTGACACCGGCATCCCCATGACCTATGCTGAGGTCGTCTCAGGACCTAAGGCTCCATCTTGGATGGAAGCTATTGTGGAAGAGGTTTCTTTCATTTGGGTTAATGGAACTTATGTTTCAATTGATTCAACGCCACTAGGACAACATGTTTTGGATCCAAAATGGATTTTTTCCAAAAAGTATGGGAAAGATGGTCAAGTTGTACATTATAAGGCACAGTTGGTTGTTCATGGTTTTCGCCAAGTCCATGGCCTTGACTACAATGAAACATTCTCACCAGTTGTA